>NW_006922468.1:366665-388492 GCF_000298275.1 Orycteropus afer afer
TCCAAGTGTGCCACAGGCTAGAGACCATTCCCAAAGCTGCTGCTTATATATGGGAAGCAGACCACATACCCAAAGGCAGTTACTCAGCTGTTCACAGTAGATTCCACCATGGAGTTAATTACCATTCTCATCATGGGGAATACTACATCCAGCCACTCAACCAGGCCTAGCCAAGTTGACACAAAAATATAACCACCACAATACATTTCTGTAATTTTAATCTTTGCATTTACACCAATAGACTAGTTCTCAGAGTACACAGAAGGTTCTATAAACCATGTGATGACTAAACCTATTTATTGAATGCAGTTGAAATGGAAGTAAGCCATCAACAACAAATAACTAGATAACAATGTGTAAATAGCTCTCCTTTTGTGATTACAGTAAACATCTTATTTAGCTCTGAAAAAAAATTTTAACAATAATTAAAAAACTATTTACAATAACACTTTAGAATACATATATGTGATTATGTACTTAAGGGTCTTTAAACCTGCTTAATGGCCTTCATCTGCTTGTATATGCAAATTTATAAAAGAGTTAACCAAAACGTTCTTGGAATACTAAAGCAATAGTCGACATCTGGGGTTTATCGTAATTCATAAAGTAATGTTTAAAAGTTGCAGAATCATCTTCCATATGATACTCTGACTTATTTAAATAATTAAAAAAACAAGGTTTTTTTAAATATCACAGGACAAAACAATAAAAACTGAAATATAGAAGCTGTGCATGGTAAAATTAATTTTCATTCCCTTTAATGTTCTGTAATACATGGAGGTTTTAAGTTAGCTACAAGTCTTTGATGATATTAGTTTTCATTTATAACTTGAATAATTGTGAGAGGAAAAAAAAATTGTACTTACTCATAATTTCTGGCTTTAGGGCAAAACGTAAGAAACAGTTTGAAGTCTTTCCTTAAATTTCTAACTCTAAATGTAGACATGAAAGTGGTGAAATAAGGATGCTTAAAGCAACATGTATCATGACGTGACTCAATAATATACCTGAACAGGGTTGAGGGATATAGACTGAACATAATTATATATGTTGCTATCTGTCTTTTTTTTTTTTTTCTGCAAACACATGAAATGTGTATAAAAATATTTCTGTTAAAGAATTCCAAAGAGTCTTATACCATTCTAGCTACATTTAAAAGATTTTGCTGCTAAGCTCTGTGACCTTGTCTCTTGCATTAACAAATATTTCTTAAGATCATGCTAGATAATAATGATAGATTAGTGAACAAAACAGACAAAAGTTACTGTCTTAATGAAGATTACATTCTAGTGAATTAACAGTACCCATACACTGCCATCAAGTCCATAGGACTCATAGTGCCCACTGGGGTTGTAAATCTTTATTGAAGTTGATTGCTTCATCGTTCTTCCATGGAGCAACTGGTGGGTTTAAACAACTGACCTTCTGCTTAGCAGCCAAATGTTTTACCCACTATGCCAACAGAACTCACTAGAGTGAAGAGTAATATTAAATAACTCTAAAAATGAAATATATAGCACATTAGAAAATAATCACTATAAAAAGTCAAGGAAAGTTTTGCACACAGAAGGAAACATTCTGCAATGGTTATCAGGGATGGGAGGGCAGGAGAGGGAAAATTACTAACTAGATAATGGACCCACATTAATTTGGGTGAAGGGAAAAGCAATATGCAATAAGGGGGTGATCAGCACAATCTCATTAAGGCAAAGGAAGGCACTGATAAGTGCACAATGGTTACAGGCAACAAAGGGTGAATACTATTACATACACTATCTTGCAATATCAGTAATGACAAACAATGATGTACAAGTGGATACATAGGCAGACATGAAAGCTGAATATGCATGGATAGCTGAAAAGCACTACACCCGTGATCATATATATAATTGGCAGAGATTATTTCTACGTATGTATTTGTATGTGCTATAAATATATCCATGTATATAGTAGAGCATAGAGGGCACAAAGTTATGAAAACTTCTTAATGATAACCAAACAGCTTGTGAGAATGAATCACTGGGCTAAGGTGCTTAGGACCACAGTTTTGGGGGACAGATGAGTCAATTGGCATAACATAATCCACAATGATAATATTCTATATCTTACTGTGGTGAGTAGCAACTGGGGTCTCAAAACTTATAAAGCACCTATCTGTAAACAACCATCCATCCAGAGGAAAGAATAGTGAAAAAGACAAAGACTCAAGGAGACAATTAAGGCAAAGGACTAATGAACCACAATCTCCACTATCCTGATACCAGAAGAACTATATGGTGCCTGGCTGCCATGAACTACCACTGTGATCATGACCACTGATGGTCCTATATAGAATGGGAGAAAAATGTAGACAAATCTCAAAATCATTAAAAAAAAAAAAAATCTTACTTACAGATTTAGGAGAGACTGGTGGGACCTTTGAGATTATGGGCCTGAGACAGTTTTCAAACTTGGAACTAAACCCATTCTCAAGAATAATTTTCAGTCAAACAGACAGGCCTATAAAGTGAATAACAGTCATTAGGAATGTGAGAATCATTAATCACACAAGATGAAAAGGGCAGCATTAAATCAAAAATAAAGTTCATAAGTGAGGAAGGGGCAGGAAAGAAGGACAAATGGAATAAGGAGCTTATGGAGGATTGGGAACAATGCTGATACATTGAGGAGAGAGATTGCAACAAATGTTATGAAACAAAATGTGTATAGATTGTTGAATGGAAAACTAATTTACTCTGTAAACTTTCACCCAAACCATAGTAATAAAAGTCTAAATAAATAAAGTCATCAAAACTTTGAATAGAGGTAGGGAAATAGTATGTTCAATGTTATGAGGTAAAGAAGTAGAGTTTGGAATTTTATTTAAGTACATGGAAGATTACACTTGGATATTTATGTTTGACTAAATATCAAAAGCAAATTAGTTGAATAACCCATGTAAATATCTTAGGGAAATATATTCCTAGCAGAGGAAGCAGGAAGTATAAAAGCACTAAGTTTGAAAGTGTGACTATTGTTTCAAGGACTCTCAAGAAAGCCAGAGTGACTGGAGACTGGAGTGAAATGAGAGATTATAATATAAGATAAAGTGAGAGAAGTAAACAGGAGGTGGACCCTAGATAATGCCATGCATTTTAAGCATGATGGTTACTTAGACGTTTATCTTGAGTGATACAAGAAGCCCTTGAAGAACTTCGAGTTGTTATTGTTGTTGTTAGGTGCCATCAAGTTGGTTTCAATTCATAGTGACACAATGTACAAGAAAATGACACATTGCCTGGTCCTGCACCATCCTCACAATTGTTGCCATGTTTGAGCCCATTGTCTCAACCACTGTGTCAGTTCACCTCATTGAGGGTCTTTCCCTTTTTCTCTGACTCTCTATTTTACCCAGCATATCCTTTTCTAGGGACTGGTCCCTTCTGACAACGTGACTAAAGGATGCAAGATAAAGTCTGGCCATTTTCACTTCTTGAGAGCATTAGGCTTTACTTCTTCCTAGACAGATTCGTTCATTCTTGTAGCAGTCATGGTACATTCAACATTCTTCATCAACAGACAATTCCAAAGCATCAATTCTTCTGTGGTCTTCCTTATTCATTGTCTAGCTCTCACATGTTTATGAGGCAATGGAAAATATCATGTCTTGGGTCAGGTGCACCTTAGTTCAAAGTGACAACTTTGCTCTTAAGCACATTAAAGATATCCCAGTGCAATATGTTGTTTGATTTGAGTAGTAGAACAAAGTCATCAAAGTACTCAAAGTTTTGTACTTTGTGTAGTGGAGCAATATGATCTGTCTTTTAACAGATAATTTCAATGTTATCTTGACCAGGGTCAAGGAAGGCAACATTAAAAGTAAGGAGATAAGTAAAGGATATTTCAATATTCTAGATAACATGCATGACCTTCATGCACCTACATTACTGAAGGAATTATCTCCGTAATAATAATAAAATGTAAAGTAGACAATGAAACATGATAGAGAAAGGAGAAAATGATCAAGAACATGAGTCAGGTAAAGTCTATCATTGGCCTGATCCATAATGGAAACTTCTAGGGTGTAAGCCATCCTTCAGTAATGTGATCCTTATTTATAAATGTTGTCTATGGCCCACTTGGGAAGTGGAAGAGATCCAAGCTTCTAGGTGGAATGGCTTCTCTTACTCAGTTGAGGTCAATTCTCCAGAGAAACTTTGAAAGGTTGCAGGAAATACCCACAAAATCTGGGGTTGGGTGTTGGACCCCCAAGGGGACCTGAGAGGAACATCAAAATACCATCCACTGTACAGATATTGAGAATCGCTTTGATTTAAAATTACATATTAAAGATAGATAAACAGGATCTTTGATGGACAAAATATTATACAAGAGAAAGAAAGGAACTAATAATTATGATTTAAAAGGCCTGAAGATTTGGGAAAATATAGTTGCCATTTACTGATAATGTGAAAGACTGTGGGAAAAGTAGATCTGAAGGCATGGGGAATCAATGGGTCAAAAGGTATGTGGAGCTGTCAGATGTCAATGTGGTTAATTAGGACAACTAGCCAATTAATATCACAGGATGAGGATCAGAAGACATGCAGTGCAGCATGGAAATATATTTCAGTGCCAAGAATCCCTGATAAAAGGTATCCTGACTTTTATATTAAACCTGGGACTCCATAGTAAAGAGGGGGAATATTTAAGAGTGGAAAAGTATTGACTCAGAATGGAGAAAAATCCCTCAGCTCAAGGCACCCCAACGAAGACATCTCTGAATGGAGGAACTTGGTCTATAAATGTAGATATCTGTATAAGCACAGCTTGCCCAGGGTGAGGGGGGTGGGGAAAGGCCTGAGTCCTTCTCAGCAACTCCCTCCAGAGGCTCCCTCTCTGACTAGGCACAGAATATAGTTATGGGGATAGCAGGTTTTCTCCATGAAATCTACCAGGCAAAACACTATAATTACCTCTGGTCTGCCCAGAAGAATTACATGTAGTATTTTGTTCTGGAACTGATTTCCTCATCTCCATTTCTTGATCCTTCAGAGCTCAGGTGATAAAGAGGCTACATCAGCATTGATATGGATAGCTGAACATTGAGTGGCTGTGACCATAACCAGTTAATTGATCTGAAGAGGCTAAGCCATGAAAAAACTCACACCAAGCAGGATAATCAGTCATCTCTAGATGATTGAATGTAGAAATGAATGCCAACCACTGCCAAGCCAGGAAAATAATGTCTCTGTATTTTTGTTGTTGTTAGGTGCTGTAAGTCAGTTCCAATTCATACCTACCTATGTACCAAAGAATGAAACACACATCTTCATAATTTTTGCTATGCCCATTGTTACAGCCACTGGGTCAATCATCCATTGAGGATCTTCCTTTTTTTTGCTTACCCTCTACTTTACCAAGCATAATAACCTCCTCCAGAGACTGGTCCTTCCTGACACATGGCTAAAGTATAAGATGCAAAGTCTCATCATCTTCACTTCTAGAGTGTTCTGGCTGTACTTCATCCAAGATTGTTTTGTTTCTTCTTCTGGAAATTCATGGTATATTCAGTACTTTTCATCTGCACTGTAATTCAAATGCATCAATTCTTCTTGGTAATCCTTATTCATATTCCAGCTTTCACATGCATATAAAGCAATTGAAAATATAGCTTAGTACAGGGACACCTTAGTCTTCCGAGTGACATTTATTTTCTTTAACACTTTAAAGAGGTCTTTTGCAGCTGATTTATCCAATACAATGCTTTGCTTAATTTCTTGACTGCTGCTTCAATATTGGACATCAATTGTGGAAACAAGTAAAATGGAAACTTTATGTTCAGGTGTATTCCATACAGAAGGCTGAAGTCTTTCATTTTCATCATTAAGTACTTCATATCCTCTTCAGTTTCAGCAAACAGGGTTGTGTCAGTTGCATATTGCAGGTTGTAAATGAATTTTTCTCCAATTCTAATACTATGTTCTTCAAACAGTCCAATTTTCATATTATTTGGCTCAGCATAGAAGTTGAATAGGTATGATGAAAGGATACAACTCTGATGCCTACTTTTCCTGATTTTAAATCATTTCGTATCCCCTTGTTCTGTTTGAATGACTGCCTCTTGGTCTGTGTCCAGGTTCCTCACAAGCACAATTAAATGTTCTGGAATTCCCATTCTTTGCAATGTTATCTATCATCTGTTATGTTCTACACAGTCTAACGTCTTTGCACAGTCAATAGAACACCAGCAAATGTGTTTCTGGTATTTTCTGCTTGGTATACAGCCGAGATTCATGTGACATCAACATTGATATCCTCTGTTCACACCCTCTTCTGAATTTGACTTTATTTTCAGGCAATTCCTTGTCAATATAGTACTTCTACTGTTTTGGAATTATTTTCAGCAAAATTTTATTTTTGATTTGAAATTAATGATATTGTTCAATAATGTTCATGCTTTGTTGGATCCCTTTCCTTGAGGTCATAAATATAGAGCTCTTCCAGTCACTTGGCCAGTTATGCATCTTTCAAATTTCTTGGCATAGATGAGGGGGTACTTCCAGAATTACAATCATTTGTCAAAACAACTTAATTGACATTCCATCAACTCCTGGGGCCTTGTTTTTTGCCAGTTCCTTCAATGTCATTGTTTCTTTATTATATGTTACTTCCTGAAATGGTTGAACATTGACCAATTATTTTTAGTACAGTGACTCTCTATTCCTCTGTCTTCATTTGTGGCTTCCTGTGTCATTCAATATATCACCTATAAAATCTTTCAATATTGTAACTTGTGGCTTGAATTTTTCTTCAATTCTCTCAGCTTGAGAAATTCTAAATGTACTCTTCATTTCTGGTTTTTTAACTCCAGTTCTTTGCACATTTCATTATAATTTCTTACTTGTCTTCTTGTGCCACCCTTTGAAATCATCTGTTCAGTTCTTTTATCTCATCATTTCTTCTACTTGCTTTAGCTACTCTCCTTTAAAAACAAGTTTCAGAGTCTCTTCTGACATCTGTTACCATCTTTTCTTTTTTCCTTGTTTGTTTTAATGATCTTGTGCTTTCTTCATGTGTTATGTCCTTGATGTTATCCCACAGTTCATTTAGTCTCCAGTCAGTGGTATTCAATGTGTAAAATCTATTCTTGAGTTCATCTATAAATTAGGTGTGACCTAATAACCAAGATTGTATTTTGGCTTTCATGGACTTGTTTTAATTATTTTTCAATTTGAACTTGCGTATGAGCATTTGATGATTTGTTCCACAGTTATCCCCTAACCTTTTGACTGATGATGTTGAGGTTCTTCATCATGTCTTTTTCACAGATATAGTCGATTTGAATTTAGAGTAATCCATCTGGCAAGGTCAACATGTATAGTCACCATTTATGTTGTTGATAAAAAGTATTTGCAATGAATAAAATGTTGGTCTTGCAAAATCTACCATGCTATCTCCAGTATCATTTCTATCATCAAGGCCATATTTTCCAACTATCAATCCTTCTTTGTTTCCAATTTTCACATCCAATCACCAGTAACTATCAATGAATCTTGAATGTATGTTTGATCAAACACAGACTATAAAAGTTGGTAAAATTCTTCAATGTCTTCATCTTTGGCTTTAGTGGTTGATGTGTAAATTTGAACAGTACTTGTATTAACTGGGCTTCTTTGTAGGCATATGGATATCATCCTATTACTGACAGCATTGTACCTCAGGATAGATATTAACTATGAATGCAACTCTATTCTTCGTCAGTTGTTATTCCTGGTATATTAGACTATATGACTGTCTGATTCTAAATGGCCAATTCCAGTCCATTTTAGCTCACTAATGCCTAGAATATCAATCTCTATGTGCTCCATTTCATTTTTTATGAATTCTAAATTTATATATTCCTTTTCCAATTTGTATATTCCATTTTCCAATTTTTTATGGATGTTTAAAGGTCTTCCATTTTGAGTTGTGTCACATCAACAAGTGAAGATCTCAAAAGCTTTACTCCACCACATCATTAGGTCAACTCTACATTGAGGAAGTAGCACTTCTCTAGTCATATACTGAATGCCTTCCAACCTGAGGGGCTCATCTTCCAACACTATATCAGTCAATGGTCTCCTGCTATTTACAAGGTTTTTAGTCACCAGTGTTTTCAGAATTAGACCACCGTGTCCTTTTCCTAGTATGTCTTAGTCTTGAAGTTTTGCTGAAATATGTCCACTATGGGTGACCCTTCAGGTATTTCAAATACCAGTGGCATAGCTTCCAGCATCACAGTAGCACATAAGCCACCATAGTAGGACAAAATGACAGATAAGTGGTGGGTCTCCAAATTAAGATCTGCTTTATAGGGACAGAAGCCCTGGTGTCTAAGCCTCATAGTGGACCGTTTTGTTTTGACAGTTTTATTAAACTAAGTCCAACATGAGGTTTTTGCAATAGGATAAACTTCTTCTTTGTTGGCAAGCAGGAAGTCGAGAGCTATGTACTTATCCAATCAGTTGAAGCTGTTTTTCTTTGCCTACAAATCTAAGATGATAAATTTATGTCCTCAGTGTTGGCAAAATTACATTGCATACAACCTTTTTATAATTGTATGACCTGGACAGTGGAAATTGGGAAGCCTACGCATTAGCAGAAGATTGGTAAAACCACCTGGAATCCCCCTGAATAATCAAGGACCATCTGGTTTTGAAAACCCTTCTTTACTCAATATAGTATAATATACTTCATTTGAGTCTTTGAATACTTGGAAGTCTTACCAATGCCCAATATGTGTATGTTGCATTGGTAGAAGGAAGAAAAAAAAAAAAAGGTTTTGTTTTTATAAAGGAAATGATATCACAGGGTACGCACACAGTGCTTGGAGTATAAAAGGCATGGTCAACCATAGTTATTCAGTGAATTTGTGTCTCAAATCGGGCAGAGTTCAGGCAAGAAATTGAAAATATATGTAGGCTGGGGGTGGGTATAGGGGAAGAAATGATTGCTACTCCTGTGGCTAATGTAACACTTATGGTGAGTGGGTCTCATTATTTTTCCTCCAGAGCTTCCATTTTACCCCATTTCTGATGGGACTGAGCTGATTTTTAGAAAGATGTCTTGTTTCTTTGGTGTCAGAATCTAATTGAGGAAACAAATGGGATGCTGATTAATAAGGTTAGGGTGCTTGAAGTATTACAGTTAGATAAATGTTTGCTTGTGATATTCAGTGGCACAGCAGTCAAATATTTAGCCACTGTATTGGGTAATGTGTGACATATCTGACAGCTCACCAAATATAAGGTAGTGGAAACCCAGGGAAGAAGTATCAACAAATTAAGTAAGGCAAAATCATATGGGAGCTCTGGTGGCATAGTGATTAAGGCATTTGGTTGCTAACCAGAAGGTTAGCAGTTCACACCCATCAGCTACTCCATGCAAGGAAGATGGACAATCTATTTCTGTAATGATTTACATCTTCAGAAATCCAATCGGGGTTGCAATGAGCCAGAATCAACTTGATGACAGTGAGGTTTTTTTTTTTTTTTTTGGTGTGTGTGTGTGTGAGAGAGAGAGAGAGAGAGAGAGAGAGGGAGAGAGAGAGAAAGAAAGAGCAATATCATATTTTCTCCTCCCTTTTTCCCGCATAGATTGGTGCAGTGTACCATGTTGACAAGTTCTTCATTTGGAGAACAGCACAGACCAGACACTGTTTTATTAGTATGATCAACAGGTATTAATTACTCACAACAATAAATAGAAGAAGGATAAATGGAAAAGCAAGCAAGCCATGTTTCACAGAGGTTATACTCTTAACTCAGGGTGTAATGTTGCATCATATCCATGCACACCTTAATTCGTGCCATGAGAGATGAATGTTTGGGGTTAATATACTAGAAAGCTAAAACATCTAAATGTCAAACATCATGTACAAAAATAAAATATGGAAAAACCCACTAAAAACCAAACCCACTGTCATCAAGTTGATTCCAACTCAGAGCAACCCCCAATGGGTTTTAAATTCTTATGGAAGTTGATTGGCTCATCTTCACTCCATGGAGCAGCTGGTGGGTTTGAATGGCTAACCTTTTGGTTAGCATTCAAATGCCTTATTCACTGTACCACCAGAGCTCCTTTAAAGTATGGAAAGGAAAATCTATCCTTTAGACCAAGGATAGATTCAGCGCAGGCTAATCTTGCACAGATACCAGTGATGCAAAATACCTGCAATCCTTACAGAAACAATAGAAGACAGATACAGAGCAATCCCTCACAGACACCCAGACACTATGGGAGAGTGATCTAATGGATCTACCCTCTCAGGACCATAGTACGGGGGGACACCAGACTCAATTGTCACAACAAAATACAAAAAAGCTTTGTTCCTCATCCTACACTGGTGAGTAGCAACTGGAGTCTTAAAAGCTTTCAAACAGCCATCTAAGAGGCAACTAATAGTCTCCTAAGTTAAAAAAAAAAGGGAGGGGGCATTGGGAAGAAATCAGCCCTAGGACACGATGGTCCTTGAGACCAGAAGAACTGGTTGGTGCCCAGCTACCAATGCCAACCACTCAGGAAAGGATCAAATCTGAAGATCCTGGATAGAATGGGAGGAAAAATATGGAATGAAATCCTAAAACTCAATAGTGACCAGAATTACTGGTCAGGTGGAGTCTGGTGAGACCTCTAATACTATGGCCCTGAAATACATTCTGCACTTGGAATAAAACTCACTCCCAGGGACTAGCTCTCAGCCCAATATTTAATAATATGTACATGTATACATACTTCTGTAGTGATACTGCCTCAGAAACCCAAGGATGGGTCGCTATGAGTCAGGGCTGACTCGACCGCAAACAACAACAACAACATGTATAGCACTCAACCCAGGGGGAAGCACCCCCATACTCTATAGAAATACATCCCTTGGAGCAATAGACCACGGGGCACCAGAGGGGCAACATTCACACGGAGATAATGCAGGACAGATAAATAAATAAATAAATACATAAATACATAAATACATAAAGTAAGGAAAGTGGAAACAATGAGAAAAGGGTCAATAAATGGAAAATGGAAAGGCACCTTGTGAGATCTTACTCATTGTCTCATGCTCAGGATGTATGACCATCATTTGCTAGCTCTTCTAGATTTTCTTGCATTAAGAATATTCCTTCCCCATTTTTACCCTACTAAGATAGCTTATCAGAGTTCTGAGTTTCTTTAGAAGGCAATCATCTTCCCCCCAAGGTGCATTCTCTATCTATTAGTAGTTATTATGTCCATTAGTAGCTGTGAAGATGTAGGGGATTTTAGTATAGCATACTTGAGCTTTCAAGTATAAAATTATTATGTCCTTTTATCCTGGTGAATGCTATCCCATAAACTGTGATTAGCAAATATGACCTATACATGGGCAAATACATCATACTTGATCCAATACGCAGGGAGATGAATCCAAATATTTTGTATTGGATCCTCTTGCAGTTCAATAAATGTTTCTATATATAGAATATATATCAACATATGTACTGAATAGATAAATAGATAGATAGATAGATAGATGGATAGATAGATAGATAGATAAAGATATTCATGCCATGAAGGACCCAGAGCAAAACACTAGGATCACCTTCAAGGAAATACTGAACTAGAGACTTCAAATTGATAATATCTATTTTTGAGGACTTGATTTTAAAAAAAATCCCATCTTCTGTACCTGGAGGGGTATAAGGGCATTAGTGTCTCTTATGTCTTACTGTTTAACAGCCATCTCTATCTCTTACCAATTTCAATCTTAGAGAAGAGGTCAAATGGAATGGAATGGAATACCCTTGTATGGTCCTTCAGACAGTGAAATGTCAATAATTATAAAAGAGAGATGTGCAATTGAATTAAAGGAATGGGAAACCTGATCAAGGATGTGGCAAATAAGAACCGCCTGTCTTTGGTATAGTTTCATTGAGGTTCCAGACTCCTCTACTAGATGTGTAGTATAAACTGGATTTATCCTTCTACTCACAGCAGTTCCTTAAATCTGTCATCTAATTGTCCATTAAAAAACTCAACCTCTCCTGAAACCTGGAGTTAATATGGAGAATGGAATTTATGCTCTTTGACCTGGCCTGTTAATGTGTAGCTTAAGTCTCAAATTTGGGGCTAACAGTTGTAATGTGTTCAGTAAACCTGAATAGGTACTGGATAATGTGCCCAGAGTCCGTGAACTGCACAGGTGTGACTAGGCCAAACATAGAGAAAAAGTCAGCTTCAGTTTTTTGTTGCTGTTGTTGTCAGCTGCATTTGAGTCAGCTCTAATTCATAGTGGCCTTAGGTACAATACAATGAAACACTGCCTGGTCGTGTGCCATCCTCTCAATCTTTGCTATACCTGAGTCCATCATTGCAGCTACTGTGTCAGTCCATGTCATTGAGGGTCTTCCTCTTTTCTGCTGACCCTCCACTTTACCAAGCATGTTATTCTTCTCCAGGGAATGGTCCATTCTGACAACATGATCAAAGTAGATGAGACAAAGTCTGGCCATTCTGGTTTCCAAGGAGCATTCTGGCTGCACTTCTTCCAGGACAAATCTACTCATTCTAGTAGTTCATGGTACTTTCAGTATTCTTCTCCAACACCACAACTCAAAAGCATCAACTCTTCTTAGGTCTTCCTTATTCATCACCCATCTTTCAACAGGCATATGAGGCTACTGAAAATACCATGAGTTGGATTATGCCTACTTCAGTCTTCAAAGAGATGTCCTTGTTCTTTAGCAGTTTAAAGAGGTCTATTGAAGCAGATTTTCCCAGTGCAATACGACATATGATTTCTTGACCGCTACTTCCATGGGTTTTGATTATGGATCCAAATAAAATGAAATCTTTGACAACTTTATTTTTTTCTGCATTTATTTTGATGCTGCTTATTGGTCTATTTGTGAGGATTTTCATTGTCTTTATTTTGAAATATAGTCTTTAATCTTCATCAGTAAATACTTCAAGTAATTGCTTCAGTTAGGGTCCAGCAAAACCCTCCGGATGGGATGAGAGGTACAATACAATTTACCTGCTAAGCATACCCTATCTTTATGGCTCAGAGAGTCTGTCCCTGGACAGTATTTTCAGTTCTGACCAATTTTTCATGCTGTTTCAGTGTCATCTGATGACATTGTTCATGCATTTATGCAGGACCAGTCTAGAATGGTGTCTGAATTATCATGGGTTGTCCTCTTGTGGGTCCAGTAGACTATCAGTCACACATTGTTTGTTCTGAGACAAAGAATAATCCAGTTTCTTACATTAACTAAGAAGTAATCCACTCTTTTCTTTTAGAAGACATGACAAAAAACTTGTACAAATCAGAAATAACTGGAAATTAATATATTTAATGAAGACAAGCTGTTTGTTCACACTTTATCTCATGGAAGCTTTTCACCATGATCATGAATAAAATAACCAAAACCTAAATAGATGTAGAGACGACATGAATACATGTATTATGATGTGAAAAGAGAGAAGTAGAAATTCCTCTCCTGTGCATGTGTAAAACTACAGAGTGAATATAAATTGATTTTCCTTTTTTCAAATATTTTTGTATATCATATTTCAGTCTTGGATACACTCAGAAGATGGACAAGTTATAAGGGTGAAGGGTGAAAACCATGTGAGGAAGCCTATAGTATTTAATGATATTACATTATGAAAAAAAAAAGTAACATAGAGGTTTACATTTACATTTTAAAATAATTCAGAGGCTATTGTGTATATATAACACTTGGTTCCCCTGATTTTGCATAGAGGTCTTTCCGTTGGCAATCATACAGGTAATAAAAAGCTTTTTAGATGAGAAGCTAATTTTTTTTCCAAACATCTCAACGTCTTTGGGGGATTTGTTTTATATGCCAGTCTGAGGTTTGCCAGTGACCTGACCAAATGTCCAAACCATTAGACATACCTCATAAATCAATAAGAAATAAAGTGCAGCTTGTTTTCTGGGGTGACCTGGATATATACCCCTACTTCATGAAGTTCTCATTATGTAAAGTATCCTTTCCCACTCTATGTAAGTGGCACACTTCTCTCAGGTTGGACTTTGACTTTCTTAACTAAGCAATGAGGGTAGTTATTTATTTCATTTCTAAGTAGCTTATATTGTTTTGGGGAGACAAGGGTATTAGGAGCTTGTTGTTGGGTAAGTTAAAAATATTCCACATGTCCCATTAAAATGGTCCTAACTACACCAATTTCTGTTAGGGTTTGGATGTGAAAGTGAGTGAGAGTGCAAAATACATCTACAACAACAATATATTCAGAAATGGAGCCCATAGTAATGGAGGTTTGTGGCAGTCCAAAAGAATATAATCATAGCTGAGCTTGGACAACAGTTCCAGTGGTGATTTTCCTGGACCAAAAACTAGAGAACATTATCCTTTTCCTTCTAATCCTGAAGGTAAGAGTTGTGAGGATTGTAATTAGCTGTGAACCAACATCCAAAAGGACCAAGAAGTGCAATTCTCTCCACGCCGTCATTTAAATTTGACTTTATATAGGAATGCTGTCACTTTGTGTATCCAAAATGGTTGAACCACTTGTAAACATTCAAAATGGCTTTGCCTTCCAGACAGGCAAAATCCACAGATCACCCCCTCTCCCTCTTCGTTGCTTCCTCTTTTATTCACCAGCTACCAGTGCAGTCCTCCATGCAGCCCCTGGCTAGCAGGGCCAATTTTTAGGTTAATTCTTAGGTCCTCACACCACTTGGCAATATCCAAGGTGTCCATGTCATCGAGATCGCTGACAGACCATAGCTCTGTATGTCTCCTTTTTTGGTGTTTTTGTGTAGGTTCTTCTACTAGTTGGGGTTCATTCCACTTTTGTATCCTTCCTTTCAAAGCTCAGGACTCCAGGATTATCTTCTGTATCTGTGTTAATTGGTTTCTTTTCTCTTTTTTGAAGAGGGTCTGTGTAGTGTCTCTGCTTATTCTGCCATCTTACAGGAACTCCCTCTACCTACATTATTTTTATAAAAGTCTTTGGAAAATCCTGCTTCATTCTCTCCAACCTAGTTATTTGATTCCACACTGTCAGGGCAGGGGAGCAGGGCTACTTTTGCTATATTTTTCCCCCCACCATCAACTTTTCCTCTCTTTGACAAGTACTCAACCTTCATGATGCATACTTTGATCACCTGAAATATTTCCCAAACACACTAACTACATGTCAGGTAATCACAATTCTTCCAGAATCGGAAAGATCTGAATTATGAAACTCACATTAAACAAATCATTTAGCCAAAAGCCAGATTCACTAATTATTAGCAAAGTGTATCAGCAAGGATCATCACTACATAAAAGTTCTGAACTGTCAGACACAGCTTCCAGAATACTGTTTTCTTCGATGGAGTATGCTTTGCTTTCAGAATAATGAAAGTTAATGGAGCCTTGGTGATGCAGTGGCCAAGCACTAGCATGTTAGCCAGAGGGTCAGCAAAAGGTGGCAGTCTGCTTCCATTACAAGGAAAAAAAAAAAAAAAAAAACAGAGCCTGATTAGCTATCAGCTAAATAGCTGAAATTCCTAAGAGCAGAACATTTACCCCAGGGAGATGTACCCACTACCCCAGGGAGATGCACCCCTTAGAACAATCAACTGTGAAAGATCAAAAAGGCATCATTTGCATAGAGGGAAAGCTCAGCAGACAGAATGAACAGAAAGGACACAGGGAAGTGATAGACACAGGAGGAAGATGGGAGGAGAGCTGTTTATTGTAATATGTGCTGTGAAAAAAAAAAATTGTGTATGATCTATTGAGAGTAAATGAATCTGCTTTGTAAATTTGCACCCAAATCACAATTAAAAAATTTAAAAAGAAAGAAAGAAAATAATAGAGCCTAGAAAAACCTGTTAGGAAATTGTATTCTGCCCTGTAGTATCACTGTGGATTATAATCCTCTTACTGGCAAAGAGTTTTGGTTTAACTCATTTCAGATCAACATAGCACAGTGAAGTAAGAGATTTGGAATTGCTCAGCTAATACACTACTTTTCGTATGCCTGACTTCTGCTCATGTTGTTCCCATCCAATTGAGTTTCACATAACATTATGATTGCCATAGATTCGGGTTTTAATTGAAACAACTGTAAAATATAGTAAGGCATATTAGTATGTAGTATAGCCATCAGAATTATTGACAGAATGAAGACAGTTATGTCTATAAACAAATTATTAAAATAAGATTGTATAATTAGTAGATAATTTTATTAACCAGAATTTGTGCATGAGATCTTCTAAGGAAAAAAAAAGAAAGAAAAAAAAAATCTTAAACGAAAAGTACAAGAAAAAGAATTTAATGACTTTAGGAACAACCAGTGTTCCATGTTCCATGTCTTTACTCTTTAAAAAGGGAGGTAAGCAAGAACATGGAAAAAATGAGGGTAAGAGAATGGATGCTTTTTGGACATGCTTCCTTCTGTGAGATAGTTATCAAGAAAGGCAAGGAAAATAATAGGTGATTTTTAAGATATTTATTTTATATGAGAATCTGAACCATTTTGCATCAGTAAGTCCACAGAGTGTAGTTAGCCATTCAAAAAGCAATTTTGTTGTTCTCTCTTGGAAGAAAGTCACTCTTTGAGTGCCTGTATGTATCTTTTAAATGAGTATATGAGTGCATAGCATCAGCATCATTCTTCATACTTCGAAGAAATGATACTCAAAAAAATATGGATTAGATAAATAGATAAACATTTGTATCGTTGGCAATACATCTCTCCACCTTATATCCACAATTCTTCATTTGATTAACAACTAAAATTTGTCTGTGGAGCTGGATATCTGGGTTAAATAACCTGGATGATTCCTTTCTCTGCTAAGCCTTGCCAACAATGAAATATATAAGTGCAAAGTTAGAAATAGGGCAGTGCAGTAAATAAGCTCCAAAATAAAATGCTTAACCCATGTAAGAGGTATCAGGAAAAACTTCCTTGGAGAGGTTGTCCTTGAGCTCAGTTCTAGATGTTTATTTCATTGCTAGGTGAAGAGCCCATATACATGGATGAGATGGAAGGGAGAGCAGAAGCAAATGAACAGAGCTTGGCAGTCACAGGATGTGTGTAGGAAAACAGAAGTTTTAGTGTTGTTGCAGCACAAACTCTGGGAAGGGAATGATAATGAATGCATCAAAAATTACCACAGCATTGATAATACGTTAAAGAATTTGAATGCCATGTTATAGGTCACCAGTTCCCAAATGGGGAAATTTTTCCCCTCCGGAGGACATGTGGCAATGTTGGAAGACATTTTGATTGACATAAATTGTGGAGGGTTCTACTGGTATCTAGTGAGAAGAAGGCAGGGATGCTACTAAATACCCTACAATCCACAGGGATCCCTACAGCAAAGAATTATGTGTCCCAAAAAGTCAACACTGTTGGGGTGGAGAAAGCTTGTTGCAGATGAAAAGGAATTTATTTTAGTTCTCAAACATCAAGTAATCAGACATTCTCTTTGAATAGCCTATAATGGTGGCTATACCAAAAACCAAACCAAACAAACAAACAAACAAAACTCACTGCCATTGAGTGGATTCCAACTCATAGTGACCCCCTCTGGGTTTCCAATGCAGTAAATCTTTACGGAAGTAGATTGCCCACTCTTCCTTCTGCGGAGTAGCTGGTGGGTTTGAACCACCAAACTTCTGGTTAGCAGTCATATGCCTTAGGCACTAAGCCACCAGAACTCCTTCATGGTGGCTATATGGCTACATAATATATGTAATTTATGAGCAATTTATGAGCATTCAATATGATATTTCCTAGATTGTGCTACATTATATTGTTAAGCTAACATGGAGTCCCACTCTGTTGATTGACTTTGAAGGTACTTGCAGTGTGTTCTTTAATGAATTAAATATTAAACAATAATATTTTTTTATAAAATTGAAATTGTAGCCCTTAACTCAACAAGTGGTTAAGGATTAAGTTTTATCCACTAAGCTACCATCTGCTTTGCTGTTTAATTTCATTGCTCTACACAATATTACATTTTAATTATAAAAGGCTGAGAGAACATTAATTTGGTTGGCTCAAGGAAAAGATCTCAATTAATTTTACAAGTTATTCAGTTTGACCTAATTTATTTTCTGCCTTTATTACTAACTGAACACAATGTGATGCTGAATTGTAATGGGTTAAATATTAAAGTAATATGGTTTTAAATTTAGGCATCAAACATGAAATGTCAATATATTTTGAATCAAGATGCACTATACTATTTTCCCAAGCTAAAAGTCTAACATTAAAAATAATGTATTATTGGAAGACAAATATTTCCATTGATTTCAATACATAGTTCATTATATATTTTTAGAACACAAAACATTAATTTTACAAAATTTAGGCAAGCAAACTACACCAGAACAATTTATATATGCTTTATTATGATACTACATCTTGAATGCAATCAACTTTAGAACCTGCTACATTCAAAATAAGGTCAAATTTTGACTTTCAAACATACAATTTAAAGGTTCTAAATTACATAATTCTTATCAATATAATCTTTAACCTAAATCTATTTAGAATCATAGAACTTTAATACATCAAATGTTATTATAATTATTTATTTGGAACCAAATAAACCCATATTTCCATTTATCACAAAGTGATAACATATAAAAAAGAGAGTGAATGCCTTGGTTATTTTGACACACTGATTATCATTGTGAAGTTGACAATCAGTTTTTTTAGAGTCTGTGAATATTTTTGGCATGGTTTCATTCTAATTAGGTTATAACAATATAGTTTAGGGAAAACATATTCTTACAATATTAAATCTATTCATGAATATATAATACTTTTGCAATGATTTAAGTGTTTTCCTTTTTCAGAAAATGTTATCAATTTCTAATAATGGGGCTTCACATCTTTGTAAGATTTATTTCTAAGTACATTGCTCTAATAAATATCTGTATGCTTATACATCATTCATTTGGTATATTGTGCACTATTACTATGTTGTTGTTGTTAGGTGCTGTCGAGTCGGACCCGACTCACAGCGACCCCTCTTGGGTTTCCAAGGCAGTATCATTCCAGAAATAGATTACCCAACCTTCCTTCTGAGGAGTGGCTGGTGGGTTTGAACCTTCAGCCTTCTGGTTAGCAGTCAAGTGCCTTAGGCACTATGCTACCAGAGCTCCTACTTCCTTTTAATACTCTTATTATTTCAAATAAATTCTCTATAGATAAGTGTTTTCTACTACCAATCACATAATCTACAGAAAATAATTTATTTCTCTTTTACAAACTTAATGTTTTACATTCCATTTCTTCTTCAATGCTTGATTTTCCCCTTATTTTAAAGGACTATTTGCTTCATATTGGATATTTTTAAAGTGGTCTACAGTTCACAAATTTATCTACTTCTTTGTTCAATCTACTGTTAACAACATAGTTGTTGGGTATTTAAATTTTGATATTGCAATTTTGACTTCTACAATGCTCATTTCATCATATTTTTATTTAAATGATCAGTCGATCTTTTCATATGTACATATTTCTTCTATTTTCCTGAATGAAATAATCGTACATATTTTACCATTTTAACCACCAGTTTCACTATTTGAATAACTTACAGACCCTGTTTCATTTTCTATGATTTCTCTTATAAGACTTGATCTCTTTTCATAACGAGTAATTTTTTATTGAATTATTTTTTGTATTTTTTGTGTTCACAGAAATCTGGAGGCTCTAGATGAGATCTACCACCAGGGAGGGTTCATTCCTTCCTTTCTTATTCATACAGAGTGGGAGTAATCATAGTTAGAACTGAGAACAACATGGATTGTAGTTTTGGTAAAAAAAATAGATCTACTTCTATCTTTGCTCTCTTTTATAAGATATATTATGCTCTATGTTATTTTATTTTATTATTATTTTTTAACTGCCAATTTCAGTATTTGGGTAACTTACAGATCCTTTTTCATTTTCTATGATTTCTCTCATAAGACAAAAGAGGGGGAGGCCTTCAAAGAGATGGATTGACACGGTGAGTGGCTGCGATGATGGGCTCAAGTATAGCAGGGATTGTGGGGCTGGCACGGGATCGGGCAGTGTTTCGTTCTGCTGTGCCTGTGATCACTATGAGTTGGAAACGACTCGATGGCACTTAACAAAAACAACAACAACAACATTATTTTTTAAATTGTAAAACTGGCATGTTGGCATGTTTCAGTATTGGGAGAACAGATTATTTTCCTGTTTTTACACGTTTGCTTAAACATAGCACAGCTTTATCATAAATGTTTTGAGTTTGTGCATTTGGGACTTCTCAAGTTTCCAGTTTGATATTTTAGAGGCCTGGTGCAGTGGTTAAATGCTCAGCTGTTAACTGAAATGTGGGCAGTTTTAACACATCCTCTGCTCCACTGGAGAAAGATGTGGCAGTCTGCTTCCATAAAGTTTACACCATTGGAAACCCTGTGGGACAGTTCTATCTTGTCCTGTATGTTGCTATGATTCAGAATTGACGTGAAGGCAATGGGTTACAATGCATGTCTGCTAAGGAGTCCATGCTCAGTGCAAATAGTGAACATGCTCTGATGCTAACTTAAAGATGAGAGGTTCAAATCCACTCAAAGGTTAGAGGTACAAGTCCATCCAGAGATGCCTTGGAAGAAAGGCTTGGTGACTGATTTCTGAAAAATTATCCATTGCAAACTCTATGGAGCCTAGTTCTACTCTGACACACATGGGGTCGCAATGAATTGGAATTTACTTTACAGCAACAATTTTATTGATTTTATATCTGCTAAAATATTTGCTGGTTTCTTTCTAGTGCAGGAGCAATATCAAGCCATGTATCAAATATGAAGAGGCAGGCAAAGCCCTCTAAGGAGGGAGGGGACAATGAAATTTCCTTGTCAATTCATCACTCTTTCAAGGGCTTTTATTTCTCAGTTATAATTTTGGAGACTTGTCTGCTGTGGAAAAAAATAAAATCTTGCTAGACTTTTCTGAAGTTTTGGTTTTAGTTCTTAAGCCTCTTGTTCAGTTAGCTATGGGTTTCATCATCTGCCTGCTAATACCATCAACAAGAGATTAAGACTCTCAGATTACTTAGGAACTGTCTTTTCTTTCTAGACTGTTTTTTTTTTTTTCCCTCTTTGGTTATATTGCTTTCAGAGTTCTGTAATGACTTCAAATATATGGTTTATGGTGCTTCATTTTAACCCATTTTTTTTTCTTACTAGAAAATTTGCCTAGCATTGAACTACTGTATTGTATTCTTACTGGGAATATACTTTTCTTTTCTTTATTTTTGTTTCTTTTAATACATAACTGCTATTGACAATTAAAGGAGCTCTGGTAGTGTAGTGCCTAAGGCACTTGACTGCTAACCAGAAAGGTGGCAGTTCAAACCCACCAGGTACTCCTCTGAAGGAAGGTTGGACAATCTACTTCCGTAGTGATACTGCCTTGGCAACCCAAGTAGGGGTTGCTATGAGTCTGGTCTGACTCGACGGCAAATAATAAATAAATTGACAATTAAGAGTATTTCATGATTTTTCTTCTTTAATTTATTAATGCAAAAAATCCATTCTGTTATATATAATGTTGCCACGAGTTTGAGTCAATTCAACTGCAAATAACAACAAAACAAATACCATTTAAAGATTTTCTATTATTAAACCATCCTGCCATTTCTAAAATAAACCAAATTAGACATATTATTTTATATTCTACATACTGTTGGATTTAGTTCGCTTTTTTAAAAAACTTTCTGTACCATATTAATGAATACAATTGACCGGAAATATTTCTTTATCCAAAATCCTATATTTAATTTTGATACCAAAGTTAAACTA
>NW_006922468.1:389569-393557 GCF_000298275.1 Orycteropus afer afer
AAAAAAAATAGATCGAACATAGAGGAAGAGACTGAACAAAAACAATGAACAGGGAGACACATAGAGCAGTGAATGGTCAATTGGCTCAGTACAGCATGGCCATTTTGAATTACTGTAAGTAGCATTCTGATTAGGAGAGGAATCCAGTAACTAGCCCAATTCATATAGGACTGCACTGGCATCATTATTGTTGATTTGCAACCGGAGAGATGTGATCTCCTCTTCCCTGCACATTGAATGACCTAAAGTGACTAGAGGTGCACTCCACCCAACCACCTGGCAGTCAGTCAAACCATGCCTACTTATAGTGTTGTGCCATTTATTATTATTTTGTTCTTTCATTTTTTCTCTATTTCTTTCTTCTTATTTCTTCACTCTTTACTTTTTCTTTCTTTAATTGATTCCTCTTCCCCTTCCCATTTTTTTTTTTCTTTTTTATACTGCATGACTGTCTTATGCTCACTCTCTCCTCAGTCAACAGCACCTGACCCCACATTTATACAATTTGTGGTGTGTACTCCCATGGTGGGAGTAGTGTGTTACTGACTCATCAATGCTTAGTGGCTAGCATTTTCAGCAGAACCAAGCTGCTTGTTTTGTTTGCCTTTTTTTTTTTTTTTATCTATGCCCTTTTTCTTTCTTCTTAATTATTTCCTTTTCCAATTTCTTGCTTTTTATCTTCTTCTTCTTCTTTTAAATTTCTTCCTCTTCCTTCCCTTAATTTCATTTCTTTTTTCCTACTGGATCCTGTGGAGTAAGGGCCCCACTCTGCATCCTCCACAGGCATCAACAACAACCTTCTCTTCTCTTCAGTTAGTGATGTGCACTCCCACAAAACATGTCCTTCATTTTTACTGCAGTCATGTTTGATAGCTAGCTCTTGTGTCAGTCTGTGTTGCTTTCTTTTTCCTGTCTCTTTTTTCTTCTTCTTTCTCTCTCTCTTCTTAGTTCTCTCCTCTACCCACTTTTGTCATTTTTTCTTCTTCTTCTTCTCCTTTTTACTATCAGTCAGGAACCGGAGACACTATCTATCATGCCTACCACAATTGCCACTTTACTCACTAGGTAAGTATCACCATACACCATAGCACCACTATATAAATGTTAATGATAGACACGTTAATGCTGGTTAACATGTGCCCAAACTGTCCTCATCTGCTCTGTGTGACCAACAATTAGAGAATCACACATGCACTCACAACCACTACCAAATTCACCTGGAGAAAGACAGTTCGCTCCTGAATGCTGCAAAACTGTGATAAAGGTAACACTGTTGATACCTCAAGGTAGCACTGTTGATACCTCAAGGTAGCTCTGTTGATACCTCAAGGTAGCAAGACCTGCACTGTTGCCTACATATATTAAAACAAAACAAGACAACCAAACAAAAAATCAAAAGTGAAGCAAAACAATATGAAATCAACAAATTGATACAATGACACCACAGTGTCTCAGAGATAGCAGACAACTTCAAATCATACACACACACACACACACACAAAGGAAGAAAGAAAAATAAAACAGGGCACAACGGCTTAAAATACAGGACCAGAAGATCTCTCAGAGGAAGAAATTACATTGCAACTATCTGACAAAGAAAACAAAAGGGTTATATTTAGTTCCCTTCAGTAGATTAAGGAAGAGATGAAAGAAAATAAATATAACACTAAAGAAATATTAGAAAAATATCAAGGAAAACGCAAAAAAAAAAACAAAAAAACCCTCTAAATGAATTCAGAAAAACCAATTAAGAACAAATTGACAAAATTAATGGAAAATTAGAATCATACAGAAATAGCAAGTAAAGATCCACAAGATTGATTACAAAATTTGGAATAAGATAGATATAGCATTGGAAGGGCAAAGGAGTAGAACTGAATTAATGGAAGAGAGAATTAGTGAAATTGAAGACAAATCTCTCTATACAAATCTGCTAGAGAAACAAACAGAATAAAGATTGAAAAAAAAGAAAAGAAGAAATTCTAAAAGTTATGTGATACACTATGGCGAATAACATAGTATGTGATGGGAATTCCAGAATAGCAAGAAATCAAACAAAAATCTCAAATGTTTATTGGAGGAAAACTTCCCTAATATAATGAAAGATAAGAAAATATGCATTCAAAAAGCTCAATGAATTCCAAATAGTATAGACACCAAAAGAAAATCACCAAAATCACGTTTTCCAAAGACAAAGACAAAGAATGAATGCTGAAAGCAGCTCAGGAAAAGTCACTTAAAATGCAGAATCAATAAAATTGACTGCTGATTTCTCAGCAAAAACCATGCAGGCAAGAAGACAATGAGATGTAATATATAAAATTCTGGGGGAAAAAAGAAAAAAAAAAGAATTCTCAAGAAAGGATTATTTACCCAGCAAAATTATTCCTTAAATAAAGTAAAATTAGGACAATTAAATATAAATAGAAATAAAGAAAAATTTTAAAATTAGACCAAACTTACAAGAAATGCTAAAGGGAGTCCTTCAGAGAGAGAACCAACAATAGTAGAAAGTAATCTGAAATTAATTCACATGACAACATTGCCCAGAAATCAACCCAAATATAGAAATATTGAAAGTAAAATGAACCTCTAAGATTTAAAATAGGGAATGGAAATATGAATTTGTAAACAATGACAACTACAAAGCAAAACGAGAGAATAAATGGTATTTTTATAGAACTTTCAAATGAAGAGAAAGCTAAAACAATATCAAGATAGATTGCACTGTTTTAAATTTGATAAGATAATAACAAATTACAGGGTAATTGTAAGAAAATTGATAAACCTCCTCACCAAAATAAGAATAAGAAAATCATAAAGACTCAGTAATCACTAAAACAACAGCAACAAAAGAAATGATAAGAAAATCCAGTATCAAAATTAATTCAGCACATAAGAATATATGGAAAAAGAAACCTTCAGCACAACAACAATAACAAGTAAAAGTACAGCAGTAAATTAATACCTATCAATAATTATAATGAATGCACATGCATTAAATTCAAGAGCCAGAGAGACACAGAATGGATAAGAAAACATGACACATCAATATGCAGTCTACAAGAGCCACACATTAGACACAAAGACAAAATTAAACTAAAAATCAAAGGATGAAAAAAAAATATATCAAGTAAATGGCAACCAAAAAAAAATAAAAGTGACAATATGAATTTCTGGTAAAATAGACCTTAAGGCAAAAACCAGCAAAAGAGAGAAGGAAGGGCATTGTATAATGATTAAAGGGTTAATTTAGCAAGAGAACATAAACAAAATAAAAACCTGCACACCCAATGCAAGGGTCCCAAAATAGATAAATCAAACTTTAACAGAACTGAAAAGAGAAATAGAAAACTCCAGGAAAATAATAGGAGGCTTTACTATACCACTTTTGATGAAGGACAGAAAAATGAGAACGAAACTCAAGAAAGATACAGAAGATCTAAACAACACAAACAACCAATTTAACCTCATAGACTTATATAGAACACTCTGTCCAACAACACAAAAACATTCTTTTCCAGTACACATGGAACATTCTTCAGAATAGACCATATGTTAGGCCACAAACAATCCTCATTAAACATAAAATCATTGAATTACTCCAAACTACCTTCTTAGATAGCAATGCTACAGAATTAGAAATCAACAACAGAAAGAAAACAGAGAAACTAAAGAACACCCTGCTTGAAAATTACTGGGTATTAGAAGAAAACATAAAATTAAATATTCCTTGACTCACTTAAGAAAGAAAACACAACATGGCAACATTTTGGAACACAACAAAAGCAGTACTTTCAAGGTGAGTAATAGCAATAAATGCGCATATCAGGGGACATAAAACTCAATTGGCATAACATACTATGCAAAACATTGTTCCACCTCCTTCTTGGGCAAGTAGTGACTGGGATCTTAAAAGCTAGCAAGCTGCCATCTAGATGCAACAATGGGTCTCTCCTTGTCAAGAAGAAAGAAGAAAACCAAAATT
>NW_006922468.1:394152-397859 GCF_000298275.1 Orycteropus afer afer
AAAAAAAAAAAAAAATGGGCATATCAAAAAAAGAAGAAAGAACCAACACTTTAATCTAACATCTCCAATCATTGGAAAATAAATAAATAAATAAATAGCAAGAAACCTACAGTCTTTGTTTTTTATTTTGTTAGGTGCCATTCAGTTGGCTCTAACTCATAGTGACCAAATGTATAACAGAACGAAACACTGCTTGGTTGTGCACCATCTTTACAATCCTTGCTATACTTTAGTCCATAGTTATAACCATTGTATCTATCCATCTTGTTGTGGGTCTTCCCCTTTATTCATTGACCCTCTCCATTACCAAGTATGGTAGTTAAGTTTGTGTGTCAACTTGACTGGTCTTGGTTGAGTGGGTGGGCAGCTGGATGTAGTATTCCTCATGGTGAGACTGGTAATCAACTCCATAGTGGAAGCTACTGTGAGCAGCTGAGAAGTTGCCCTAGGGATGTGGTCTGCTTCTTGTATATAAGGAGAAGCCCTGGGGAATGGTCTCCAGCTTATGGCACACTGCATGTAGCCATGCTATTGTTCAGCAGCCTGTCATGCTCTGCTGATACTGGGACTTTCAATGGACTTAAATCAGTTGCCTGCCGTCTGGTTTTGTAACATTGGGACTGTCATTTTATTTGTCGATCTTGGGCTTGTTAGCCTCAGCAGCCAGTAGCTGCCTGAGTGAAGAGATGCGTCTAGCTTTGGTGGGCTGCGAGCAAGAGGCAGAGCTGAAGCACAAGGTAAAGAGGCTTTCACACAGCCCCTAGAGCCTGGCACTGTGAATTCGGACTTCTTATCTCCTAAATTGTAAGAGAATAAACTACTATTTGTTCAAGTCATCCCATTTCTGGTATATTCCTGTCAGAGTAGCACTAGGTAACCAGAACACCCAGCATGATATTCTTCTCCAGGGAATATTGTTGTTGTTGTTATATGCCGTAGAGTCAAACCTGACTCATAGAGACCCCGCCTTGGGTTTCCCAGGCAATATCACTACGGAAGTAGATTGCCCCATCTTCTTTCCGAGGAGTGGCTGGTGGGTTTGAACCGCCAGCCTTCTGGTTAGCAGTCAAGTGCCTTAGCCACTATGCTATCAGAAGGAGCTCTGATAGTGTAGTGGCTAAGGCACTTGACTGCTAACCAGAAGGCTGGCGGTTCAAAGCCACCAGCCACTCCTCGGAAGGAAGATGGGGCAATCTACTTCCGTAGTGACACTGCCTCAGAAACCCAAGGAGGGGTCGCTATGAGTTGGGTCTGACTCAATGGCACATAACAACAACAACAACATGCTACCAGAACTCCCTCTCCAGGGAATAGTCCCTTCTAATAACATAACCAAAGTAGGTGAGACAAAGTCTGGCCATTCTCCCTTCCAACGAGCATTCCAGCTGCACTCCTTCTACGAGAGATTTGTTCATTCTTCTGATACTCCATAATATTTTTAGTATTCTTCACCAACACCATAACTCATTTACTAGAATAATAATAATAAAAAAAATTTGATCACAAAAAATGAAACAGACATAATAATAATAAAAAGTATCAGCAAGACTACAAGTTGGTTCTTTATAAAGATTAGTAAAATTAACAAAGCACTGGCAAATTTAACAAAAGGAATGAAAGAGAAGATACAAATAATATGAATAAGAAATGAAACAGGTGATATCACAACAGAGCCAACTGAAATAAAAATAATAACAGGTTACCATGAAGAAATCCAATAAATTTGAAAACCTAGAGAAATGGCTAAATACTAGGAACAACTATCTACCCAAACTAACACAATTTAAGATAAAAAATTTGAACAGACTCATCATAAAATAAGAAATTCAACAGGTCATTAAAAACAAAACAAAATAAAAAAACAACTCCCAAGGAAAAAAAAAATGTCATGGCCCACGTAGCTTCACTGATGAATGCTACCACATATTCAGAGAAGAGCTGACACCAATTCTATTCATAGAATAGAAACAGAAAACATAGAAAAGGAGGACTATTTCTGAGATCATTTATAAATCAAACATAACCCTGTTACCAAAACCAGGCAAAGATACCATTAAAAAAAGGAAATTGTAGACTACCCCTTATGAATATAGACACAAATACTATCAGCAAAACCTTGTCAATAGAATCCAACAACATATCAATAATAATAATAAAATATCACAACCAAGGGGGACTCATACGAGGTATGCAAGGGCGGGTGAAAATTAGAAAAACAATTAACATAGTCCAGCCAAACACATAAACAAAACAGAGGAAAAGAAAAACATAATCAAATCAATCAATGCAGAAAAGGCATTTTAAAAAATCCAACACCATTCCTGATAGAAACTCTCAACAAAATAAGAATAGAGGAAAAATTCCTCAACATACTTAAGAGCATATACAAAACCAAAGGCCAACATTATATTCAACAGAGAGAGACTAAAAGTATTTCCCTCATGAAAGGGAACCAGACAAGAAGGCCCTTTATCACCTATTCAATATTATGTTAGAAAATCTAGCTAGAGCAATAAAGCACAAAAGGAAAATAAAAGTCTTCCAAATTGGCAAAAACAAAACTTTCTCTATTTGCAAATGATCCTATATGTAGAAAATCCCAGAGATTCACAAAACTATTGGAAATAATAGGCTTCAGCAAAGAGGCATGATATAAGATCTAAATACAAAAATCAGTTGTATTCTTCTACACTGAAAAAGAGAATTCTGAAATGGAAATCAGGAAAACAATACCATTTCAATACATACCAAAAATATGACGTATTTAGGGATAAATCTAATCAGCGATACCAAAGACCTATAGAAAGGAAACTACAAAACACTGTTAAAAGAAATCAAAAGACACCTACATAGATGGAAGAATATACCATGCTCATGGGTAGGAATACTTAATATTGTGAAAATGTCAATACTACCCAAAGTGATAGACATATAATACAATCCTGATCCAGATTCCATTATCATGTTTTAAAGATATGGAAAACTTTATATGGCTAAACAAAGCCCTACTAAAGAAGAGTAACAAAGTAGTAGGCCTCACACTTACTGATCTCAAAATGTGCTATGTACAGTCACCGTCGTCAAAACAGACTGGTATTGGTATAATGGCAGACACAGGGATGAATGGAGAGTCCAAAAGAAGTAAATCCATCAACCTATGGACGACTGATCTTTGACAAAACCCATTAAATGGGGCAAGAGATAGTTTCCTTAAAAATGGTGCTGGCAATAGGAAATAACTATTTGCAGAAAAATTAAACAGGATCCATATCTCTCACATTTACAAAAACCAATTCAAGATGAATCAAAGACCTACATGTAAAACCATAAAAATCATCAAAGAAAAAATAAGAACACATGTAGGGCCATTGTTACATGGCTTAAATACACGATGAAATATAACTAAAATACACGAACAGCATAAGACAAACTAGATGACTATGACTTCTCAAAAATTAAACACTTATGTACATAAAAAACAAAAACAAAAACAAAAACTTCATGGTAATGGGGGACATAAAGATCAATTTGCACAAAATAGTACACAAAAACATTCTACATCCTACTTCAGTGAGTAATGACTGGGGTCTTAAAAGCTTGTGAGTGGCCATCTAAGATGCAGCTATTGGTATCTTCTTGTCCAGAGCAAATAAGAGTGAAGAAAATCAAAGGCATATGGAAACAACTAGTCCAAAAGACTAATGGAC
>NW_006922468.1:398744-406003 GCF_000298275.1 Orycteropus afer afer
GGGAGTGACTCGACGGCAAATAACAACAACAACAACAATGTTACAGATAGGGGAATAAAAATTGACAGTGACATATAGGGCAAGGAATTAATATCTAAATCTATAGAATACCTCAATACCTCATTGACAGATTAAAAAAATTCAATTAAAAAATGAGCAGAGGATATGAACAGATACTTCACAAAAGAAGACAGCCAAAAAAACATGAAGAAATGCCCGTGATAACTAGCCATTAGAGAGATGCAAATCAAAACAGCAATGAGACACCATCTTACCTCAGCATTAATACTAATGTTATATATATATATATATAAAGTTGGCCAAGTCATGGAGAGACTGCAATCTCTTTTATGGTGGAGCTATAAAATAGTGTGACCACCGAAGAAAATGGTATGGTGCTTTCTTAAAAAGTTGGAAATAGAAATACCATATGATCCAGGAATCCCACTGTTAGGTATATATCCTAGAGAAATAAGAGTCATAACATTAACAGATATATACATTCCCATGTTCATAGTAGCATTATGCATAATAGCAAAAAGATGGAAACAACCTAAGTGTCCATCAAAGGATGAATAGATAAACTATGGTGCACAGTGTGGATAAACCTGGAGGACATTATGCTGAGTGAAATTAGTCAATCACTAAAGGACAAATATTGTATGAGACTACTACTTCAAAAAGTCAAGAAAAGATATACTCACAGAATGAAACATTCTTTGAAAGTTACTAGAGGAGGGAGTGGAAGGGAAGGTAAGTCACTAACTAGAGGGTAGACACATTAACTTTGGTATAGAAAAAAACCAAAAAAAACAAACTCACTGCCATCTGAGTTGATTCTGACTCATAGTTACCCCCATCAGGTTTCTGAGGCTGTAAATCTTCATGAAAGTAGATTGCCCCATCTTCCTTCTGCAGAGTGGGCTGGTGGGATTGAACCACTGATCTTCTGGTTAGCAGGCAAGTGCCTTATCCACTACACTAAGAGGAAGACAATATACAATAAGGGGGAGGTCACCATGACATGATTAAGGCAAAGTAAGAAACTGGGATCATGAGAGTCAAAGGCAACAAAGGTAAAGACTATTACATACCCAATCTATCAAAAACAGTAATAACAATAATTTATGAGTGAATACATAGATACATATGGAAGCTGAACAGAAGTTGAAAGGCTAATAAGACTACATTCAGGAATACATACATACATACATATATATATATGTTTGACAGATGATATTTCTACCTATATATTTATACATATTACAAATATAACCATGAGTGTAATAAAACATACAGTGGGCAAAGTTATGAAAACTTCTTAGCCATAACCAAACTCCTTAATAGAACGAGTCCTGGGCCTGGCAGCTCAAGATCATAGCCTCTGGGATATCAATGTCAATTAGTATAACATAGTTCACAAAGACAATGTTCTTCATGCTTGTTTGGTGAGTAACAACTGGGATCTTAAAAGCTTGTGAGCAGCCATCAACTATTGGTCTCTCCCTGTCCAGAGCAAAGAAGAGTGAATAAAACTGAAGCTATATGGAAACAATTAGTCCAAAGGATTGGCTATGAGCACCCCAGCCTCCAGGACTCTGAGACCAGAAAAACTAGGTGATGCCAGGCTACCAATGTTGACTGCTTTGAAAGGGATTACAATGGAAGGTCTGGGATAGAGTGAGAAAAAATATCAAACAAAACTCAAATCATAAAAAAAACCAGACCAGGATTACTGGTATAATAGAGACTGCTTGAACCCCTGAGATTATAACCCTGAGGCACCCTCAAGCTTGGAACTCAACTAACCCCTGTTCAAATTTCAGCCAAACAATAGACAAACCTATAATGTGAACATGGGAGCTCTGGTAGCATAGTGGCTAAGGCACTTGACTGCTAACCAGAAGGCTGGCGGTTCAAACCCACCAGCCACTCCTCAGAAGGAAGGTTAGGCAATCCTACTTCCGTAGTGATACTGCCTTGGAAACCCAAGGAGGGGTCACTATGAGTCGGGGCCGACTCGACGGCAAATAACAACAACAACAACAAACAATGTGAACAATAACTAAACAATAACACCAAGAAAGTTTGCATTTCCTAGAACAATCAACCAAAAGTCATCCATATGGCAGCATTTGCCCAGGGATGAATCTCAGAAAGCAGGAAAGAATAGGAGAGAAAGACTAACGGAAACAGTAAACATGGAGTGGGAAGAGTGCTGTTGCATTATGGGGATTGAAGTCAATGTCATAAATCAAAATGTGTATGAATTGTTGAGTGGAAAATCAATTTTCTCTGTCAAATTGTAACCCAAATCACAATAAAAAGAATAAAAAATTTATTTATTATAATATTTTATAATAATTATTAATAATTATTAAATTTATTTTATTTGAGTGAAACCTGAAGTAATTTTAAGGACTAGTGGCATCAAATTCTCAAATAATTTTCAAGATAAAAAGTAAATAAATGTTTATTTCATTATATAAATATATTACAGAATTCATTTAGAATTATGGATAGATTTTCCAAATTATATAAGGAATGAAAAGAAGAGAGTCATCTACACAATTAAAGTTGCTGGTTAGGACTAATAAATGACCTTTTTCTGGTCCTACCAATTTTCTTCTATAGTTCTTAATGCTATTAAAAATAAAGGCTATATATGCTTGATTTAGTTAGTGTGTAATTCTGACCATTTTAGTACACTTAAATGCCAAAGAACTCTCCATAATATAATTAGTTAGTATCACAAAGGAGCCTGACATCTTATATCAAGTCAGATTTCAAAGTTAATTATTCAGAAAATTAGAATTACATTAATTTAGGGTAAAAAGCTCTATTGAACAATCAGGTACGGTCTGCAGTATGGATTATATCTCAATATAAAGAAAACAAAAATCCTTACAAGTGATCCTATAAGCAACATTATGATAAATGGAAAAAAGATTGAAGTTGCCAAAGACTTCACATTGCTTGGTTCTATAAGCGAGGCCAATGGAAGCAGCAGTCAGGACATGAGGCGATGCATAGCACTAGGCAAATCAGCTGCAAAGAACCTCTTTCAAGTGCTGAAGAGCAAAGATGTCTCCTTGAGGATTAAGGTGCACCTGACACAAGCCATGGTATTTTCAATCACCTCATGTGCATGTGAGAGCTGGACAATGAATAAGGAAGACGGAGGAAGAATTGGTGTTTTGAGCTGTAGTGTTGGTGAAGAATGCTGAAAGTACCATGGACTGCTAAAAGAACTAACAGGTTTGTCCTGGAAAAGTGCAGCCAGAATGTTCTTTGGAGGTGAAAATGGACAGACTTCATCTCACGTACTTTGGTCATGTTATCAGAAGGGACCATTCCCTGGAGAAGGATGTCATGCTTGGTAAGGTGCAGGGTTGACAAAAGTGGGGAAGGCCCTCAATGAGATGGATCGACATGGTGGCAGCAGCGATGGACTCAAGTATGGCAAGAATCATGAAGATAGCTCAGGACCGGGCGGTGTTTCGTTCTGCTGTGCATAGGGTCGTGATGAGTTGGAGACAACTTGATGGCACCTAACAACAACAACAACAAGTGGGAATTTGTATGAGATATAGTTTTGGCAAAAGAATAGTGAATCTGAGGGAAGAAGATTTTAGAGTTTTGGTTGTGGAAGTCAAGTGACTCTTTTTTGAAGAGGGTATCTCAGTGTTTGTCTTATTAGTTGAGGAAGTTCTGTTTAATGAGAATATTACCTACTTTTTGTTGTTGTTTGTTCATTTTTAATAAAGCATTTTATTTTAAAACAGTTTTACATTTACAAAATTAAAGCAAATATTATGTAGAGAGTTAAAATATGCCCACACTCATTTCTCCTATTATTAAAATCTTATATTAGTGTGCAATACATGTCACAATCAATAAAAAAAATGTTATTAATTAAAATAAATACTTTATTAAGACTTTTTTCTCTATTTTTTGCTAATTTTATTTTCTCTTCCAATATTTTACTCAGGATACAATGTTACATTTGGTTATATATCTTCTTAGACTTCTTTTGGTTGTAATAGGTTTGTAGACTTTCACTGTTCTTGATGTCTGTGTCAGTTTTAAAGATTACTGGTCAGATATATCACTTGTATGAGATCTGTCTGATGATCTCTCAATGATTACACTGTGTTGATGTGCTTGAGAGAAAAATTTCACAGAGGTAAAGTGCCATTCTTAACACATATATCAAAACTTGTCATTGTTGTTAAGTGCCACTGAGTTGCTTCTGACTCATAGCTACTCCTTGCACACCAGAGCAAACTGCTGTCTGCTCCTACAATATCCTCACAATCATTGTTGTGTTTGAGCCCGATGTTGCAGCTGCTGTGTGAATCCAACTCCTTGAAAGTTTTCCTCCTTTTTTGCTGATCTTCTACTTTTCTAAGCATAATGCTCTTCTCCAAGGACTGATCCTTCATGATAACATGTCCAAAGTACATGAGACAAAGTCTCCACATCCTCTCCTCTAAGGAGAATTCTGGCTGTATTTCTTCCAAGACAGATTTGTTTTTTCTTTTCTGACAATCCTTCTTATATTTAATATTTTTCGCTAACATCATAATGCAAAGGCATCAATTTATTTTTTGGTCTTCCTTATTCATTGTCTAGCTTTCTCATACATATGAGATGAAGAGACTGTTGAAAATACCATGGCTTTTTTGAGGCACAACTTAATCCTCAAGGTGACATCTTTGCTTTTATTTATTTATTTTAACTTTTTATTGAGTGTGTGTGAAACATTACAGGGAAAATTGGTTTTCCATTCAACAATTCTTACACATTTTATTTTGTGATATTTATTGCAATCCTCACAGTGTAATAACACTCTTCCCACATCTTCCCTGTGTTTACCATTTCCATTCATCTTTACCCCATATACATTCCTCTGTTCAGGGCTTTATCCCTGGGAAAATACAGCCCTTTTGATCTCCTACTGTTCTAAGTTGTGCTTCCTTCCTTGGTGTTATTGCTCACTATATAGGCCTATCTACTGTTTGGCTCAAAGTTGAGCTATGGGTGTGAGTTCATTTCCAGGCTTGAAGGATATCTATATTCTATATTCTAGAAATATGCCATATTCTAGGGAGTTTCATCAATTTCTACTATACCAATAAGCCTGGTCTCCTCCTTCTTATTATTATTTTGAGTTTTGTCCACATTTTCTTTCCTCTCTATCCAAAAAACCAAATTAAACACAAAGCCGTCAAGTTGGATCTGACTCTTAGTGACCCCTCCTTGAGTTTCCAAGGTGGTATCACTACAGAAGTAGATTGCCCAAACTTCCTTCCAAGGAGTGGCTGATGTGTTTGAACCACCAGCACTAGGCACTACACCACATGAGCTCCCACCCACTCCATCCAGGCCCTGCTATTGCAATCATTTTCAGAGTAGTCAGCACTGGTAACCAAGAGCCATCTAGTTCTTTTTTTCTCAAGGTCATACAGGTTAGGGTTCACATGGTCCATTAGTGCTTTGCTCTGGTAGTGTAGTACCTAAGGCACTTGACTGCAAACCAGAAGGCTGGCAGTTCAAACCCACCAGCCATTCCTCGGAAGGAAGATAGGGCAATCCACTTCCGTAGTGATACTGCCTCGGAAACCCAAGGAGGGGTCGTTATGAGTCAGGTCCAACTTGATGGCACATAACAACAACAACATAATTGTTTCCACACATCTTTTATATTCTTCACTCTTTTTGGCTCTGCATGGGGAGAGACCAATACTTGCACATTAGATGTCCACTCACAAGCTTATAAGACCCTAGTCCATATTTATCAAGGCTAGGATATAAAATATTGCCTTTGTGGACTATGTTATGCCGATTAACGTTGATATCCCTAAAACTATAAACCTGAGCCTCCAGACACAGTGACTCATTCTCTCAATGTGTTTATTTACAGCTAAGAATTTTTCGTAACTTTTCTCCTGCATGCTGTCCTATAAGTATGCATATATTTGCAGCACATGTAAGTACATATGTAGAAATATCTTCTGTCAAACCTATATATATATATATATATTGGTGAGTGTAGTCTCATTTCACTGGTGATGGAAATGCAAAAGTTGGAAACAAAGAAGAATCACTGGTAGTTGGAAAATATGGCATTGGTGACAGAAATAACACTGGAGATCACATAATAAAACTTTGGAAGACCAAATATATATTCCTTTCAATTAGCTTTTTTTCAACAGCACAAATGGTGGCTATACATATGGACTTCACCTGATGGTGTACACAGGAATCAGATTGACCATATCTGTAGAAAGAGGTGAGTGGAGAAGCTCAGTATCTTCAGCCAAATCAAGGCCAGTAGCTGACTTTGGAACAGACCATCAACTACTTATATATAAGTTGAAGACAATTAAAACAAGTCCATGAGAGATGACCTTGATAATATTTCTCCTAAATTTAGAGACCACCTAAAGAATAGATTTGATGCATTGAACACAATGAACAAAAACCAGAAGAATTGTGGGTGACATCAAGAGCATTATTCATGAAGAAAGCAAGAGGTCATTAAAAAGACAGGAAAGGAAGAAAAGACAAAAATGGATGTCAGAAGAGACTCTGAAACTTGCTCTTGGACAGAGAATAGTTAGCAAATGGAAGAAATGACAAAATAAAAGAGCTGAACAGAAGATTTCAAAGAGCAGCTATAGAAGACAAAGTCAAATTATTATAATGAAATGTGCAAAGACCTGGAGTTAGAAAACCAAAAAGGGAAGATCATGCTCAGCATTTCTCAAGCTGAAAGAACTGAGGAAAAATTTCAGGCCTCGAGTTGCAATATTGAAAAATTCTATGGGCTAATTATTGAATGAGACAGTAAACATCAAAAGAAGATGGAAAGGACACACGGAGTCACTGTACCAAAAAAAAAAAAAAAAATCAGTTGATGTTCATCCATTTCAGGAGGTGGTATATAATCAAGAACCAGTGGTACTGAAGGAAGAAGTTGAAGCTGCACTGAATGAATTGGCAAAAACCAAGGCTCCAGTGATTGACAGAATATCCATTGAGATGTTTCAACAAATGGAAATCCCCCTGGAAGCACTCACTCTACTATGCCAAGAGTTTTGGAAGATAGCTGCCTGGCTAGATGACTGAAGATAGTGAAATTAGGAGATTTCCAGATAAGCAGAAACTAAGGGAATTTCTTACAACCAGACCAACATTACAAGAGATGCTAAAGGGAGTCCTTTGAACAGAGAACCAAAAATAGCAAATAACAA
>NW_006922468.1:410996-412172 GCF_000298275.1 Orycteropus afer afer
AGATACACTCCTTGGAGAGAACAATCACAGGAGAAAGAAGGGCTGCTTATGCACAGGGAGACAGCTCAGGGGGCAGGAGTGCATGGAGGGATGGACCCAGGGAAGAGGTAACTATCAGGAAGAAGTAGGAGGGGAGCTGTTGCATTGAGGTAAATTGTGGTCAATGTCATGAGACAAAATATATGTTAACTTCTGTATAGAAAGTAAATTTGCTCTATAAATTTTCACCCAAATTACAATTAAAAAAAAAAAATCACTAGTATATCTAACACTAGCTCAAAACCTATTTTAGATGTTTAGATTTATTTCTAGATGTTTGTAAATGTCAGGTAGTGTGGAATTAAAAAAAAAAAAGAGTGGAAGTATAGCTCAGTGTTTTTCATTCTTAGGAAGTGGTACCTATGAATAATTGCAGTTATTTGCATTCTTCCTCCCCCATTTTCAGCATTTTACACAGCATTCCCACTCTGTTAGCAACAGAAGTCTAAGACCTAATGGAGGATTAAGAGTAAATGATGCATTCTCACTAATCACTTAATTCAAGTAATTGGCTACCATTGCTTAATTTGCAGATCTCTGATTGAAATCTTACACTTTAAACTGTTAAATGAGCTTGAACATCAGATGACTATCTTTGTCTGTTTTTGAGGATCAAGGAGTTTGAGTGATAGAAACTTGTAAAAACCAAATAACAAATCCAAATGTAATGGGTAAGAAAGCATATTTACAAGCAATTGCCACCACTTCTCTGTTAGTTTGTCCTGCTGTGGTAGTTTGTGTGTTACTGTGAAGCTGGTACCTATGACTTCAGTATTTCAAATGCCAGCAGTGCCACTCATGATACAGACGTTTCAACAGTTTCCATGCTAAAACAGACTAAGAATAAAAATCCTGATGAACTTCCAAAAATTAGGCAACAATAACTCTACGAATCACAGCAGAATATTGTCTCATATAGTATTAGAAGATGAGCTCCCTAGATTGGAAAGTACTCAGAGCACACAGCAGTGGATTCTGTCTAACCAAGAAGACTGAAGATGGTGCAGGACTGGGCACAATTTTGTCCTATTGTTCATGGAGTTGCTGTGAGTTGGAGCCAATTGAATATGAGTAAGAACATGAATAACAAGCAGCAAATTTTCAAATTAAGAACATCCAAGAAAAAAATGCATTTTT
>NW_006922468.1:412354-417467 GCF_000298275.1 Orycteropus afer afer
AGAGTTATATATATATATATATATATATATATATATATAACAGATTAGATTTAATACAAAATGTTCTTAACAATATTCCTTCTTTTCATTAACTTTCTACTCAATAAAGATGAGTCAAATACATGTCAGGCACTGTGCTAGTCACTAAAGATAAAAGGAAGAAGAAGACAAAACCCTTTCTCTCAGGAATATCCATTCTGATAGAAAAGAGTTAATGGTTTTGTGATAAGTGTGATTACAGAAGTGAGCATAAGTTATTGTTATATTTGATATTAGAAAAAGTGGATCTCAGCTAAAAAGTTACAGAGATAATAAGTTATATAGAGCTTTTGGTATTGTATTTAAATAATAATGAATATTTAATATTATATAAGCAACTTAAATATTATTTTTATTCTAGAAAAAATAGTAGTGACGATTATAACACTTTATAAAACTCATTGTTAAACATATTCTTTAGGATATCTTGATTCGAGAAATATGCTGAATTAGAGTTTGAGAAATGAGAGGAATGTGTGAACTGATGGAGTAATTTTCTTGTGTTTGTCTTTTCCCAAGTCTGCCTCCAGGACCACTAAGTGTCATGTCTGTCAAGTACATATTAGAACTAGTTTTAATGCTGAGTAGACATGAGTGCATGCATTTTCTTTAAGTTTCAATGAATTAAGCAATTAGTTGTTTTTGAGGAGAAGCTAGGAATTCTGGTCTTAGAAGGGATTTCACCCAGGGAGTCAGTTCTTAGTTGTGAGAAGAACATCCCAATAGGGACCATGCAACCCTTGCTGAACTTGAGAGGTTCTGAGAGTTCTTTCTGAACCAAGAAAACCAAGGGGATTATTTGACATCATAATGAATTCCAATCATTTATATTTCAAAGTAATTTTTGAACAAAGAAACTGTGATAGTTTTGCGTGTCAACTTTATTAGACTATTGAGTCCAGTTGTTTGTTCAAACACAGCTCTAGATGAAGTATATATGTGTGATTAGCATTTAATTCAGATGTCAGTAAGTAAAGCAGATTAACATTGATAATATGGGTGAGGTTCATTTAACCAGTTCAAAGAGTTAAGAGAAAGTTTTAGTAATGCCCAAGTTTACACATCTAGTCTATGAAACAAACAGAATCTCTATCTGATTACTATAAATCTCTGTGGTTACCACCACACAATGATGACCAATCAAACTGAATTGAGTATAAAATCAGTGTACTCTATTTTCCTCAAATGAATAGAGATAATTTTTGCCTGACCCATGCTTTTGGGATTTTCTTCAGTGTCTATTTTTTTCCACTTCTTTCATAAACTTTCTTTCTTTTTATTTATTTATTTAAATTGTGATTTGGGTGAAAGTTTACAGAGCAAATTTACTTTCCATCCAGCAGTTCACATACACTTTGTCTCATGACATTGACTACAAATTACCCCAATGCAACAGCTCCCCTCCCACTTCCTTCTGATAGTTACCTCTTCCCAGTGTCCATCCCTCCATGCTCTCTGGTCCCCTGAGTTGTCTCCCTGTACATAAACAGCCCTTCTTTCTCCCATGATTGTTCTCTCCAAGGAGTGTATCTACCTTGAGTAAATGTTCAACTAATATGCCTATCTTTTGTTTGGCTGGAAGCCACAAGTATGGTTCAATTCCAGACCTTAAGGACAGCTAGGGGCCACAGTCTCAGTGGTTTCATCAGGCTCTAAAAGAACAGCAAACCTGGTCCCTTTTTTTTCGAATGGTTTTGAACTTTGTTCCACATTGTTCTCTCTTTCTATCAAGGATCTCCTACATAGATCCCCCTCTGTGTGGTTGACAGTGGTAGCCAGCCACTATCTGGTTCTTCTGGTCTTGTTGTCATATAGGCTGAGGATTGCATGGTGTACCAGTCACTTTGACTAATTGTTTCCATGAATCTTTGGTTTTCTTAATTCTTCTTTTTTCTGGACAAGGAGATCCATCATTGCATCTAGATGGCTGCTTGCAAGCTTTTAAGATCCCAATCTTTACTCACCAAAGTAGGAGGTGGAAATGTTTTGTGTAGTATGTAATGCCAAATGAGCTTGATGTCCCCTGTGACTATGGTCCCGAACCCACAGGTTCAACTACTCACTCCCTCTGGGTAGCTGGCAGTTGCCAAGAAACCACTTCTTTCATAATCTTTCAGTGAACTAAGCAAAATATTTCCATTTGCCAATTATTTAAATTATAGAGTTAATACTTTATTAAATTAGAATATAAATTTAGATTAATAAATTTTTTCAGTTTTGTTTTAGTAACTATTGTATTGTTGCTGTTTTTCTTTAATCATTACTAAATTTGATTTTCAGTTTATTACAATGAAGAATATTTTTATTTTCCTAATTAAATGGACATTATTCCTGATTTAAAAGCATTTTAATAAGCATAATAAATAGTTGAAATGTTAACTGAAATATAAATGACTATTTTCTGTGTAGTATGATTTATTACCCATGCTTTTTCCAGTGTTTCAAGTCATCCTCACACTCAGCAAGCAAAGTAGTGTCATCAGCATATTGCAGGTTGTTAATGATTCTTTCTCTAATCCTGTTGCCATATTCTTTTTCATATAGTCCAGTTTCTCAGGTTATTTGCTCAGTGTCGAGATTAAATAAGCATGGTGAAATGATATAACCTGACACACTCCCTTCTTGATTTTAAACCATGCAATGTTCTCTTGTTCTGTTTGAACAACAGAAAGTCGTTCTACGTACAGGTTCCTCATGAGTACAATTAAGTGTTCTGGAATGCCCGTTCTTCTCAATGCTACCCACAATTTGTTATGATCCTGTTCTGGTTACCTACTGCTGCTCTGACAAAAATATACCACAAATGGGACGGCCTTAACAAACAGGAGTTCATTCTCTCACAGTTTGGAGGCTTTAAGTCTAAGTTCAAAGTACCAGGCTCTAGGGTCTGGGTCAAAGCCCCTCAAACTTGGTGTCCAGCTCTGCCTCTTGCTCCCAGCAAACTGAAGCTAGAGGCTTTTCTTCACTCAGACAGATGCTGGCTGCTGAGGCCACCAAGCCCAAGGTTGATAAGTAAAATGGCACAGTCCCGATGTTACCAAACCACCTGACAGGCTATTGATTCAAGTCCATTTTAAGTCCCAAGGTAAGCAGAGCATGGCAGGCTGCTGAACAATGACACGGCTACATGCAGGGTCCAAGCATGCCATAAACTAGAAACCATTTCCAAAGCTGCTGCTTATATACAGGAAGCAGACCACATACTCAAAGGCAGCTACTCAGCTGCTCATAGTAGATCCCACATGAAGTTGATTAGCGGTCTCATCATGGGGAATACTACATCCAGTTGCCCAGCCACTCAACCAGGCCTAGCCAAGTTGACACAAAAACATAATTACCACAGATCCGCACAATCAAATGCTTTTGCATAGTCAATGTTATGTGCCATCAAGATGGACCCGTCTCATAGTGATCCCTCCTTGGGTTTCCAAGGCAGTATCACTATGGAAGTAGATTGCCCCATCTTCCTTCCGAGGAGTGGCAATAAAACACAAGCAAAAATCTTTCTGATATTCTTTGCTTTGAGTCAAGATCCATCTGACATCAGCAATGTTATCCCTGCTTACATGTTCTCTTCTGAATCCAGTTTACATTTCTGGAAGATCTCGGTCAATAAACTGCTGCAACAGTTTTTGAATTATCTTTAGTAAGATTTTACTTGCATGTGATATTAATGATATTGCTCAATAATTTCCACATTCTGTGGGATCACTATTCTTCACAATGGGTACAAATATGGATCTCTTCCAGTCATTTGGCCAGGTAACTGTCTTCCAAATCTCCTGGTATAGCCGAGTGAGTGCCTTCAGTGTGGCATCCATTTGTTGAAACACCTCAACATTATTCAATTTGTATGCTGAGCAAATCCGAGAAGGTGGATTATTTGAAGAAGAACATGGCATCAAGGTTGGAGGAAGACTCACTAACAACCTGTGATACATATGTGACACAACTTTGCTTGCTGAAAGTGAGGATGACTTGAAGCACTTACTGATGAAGATTAAAGACTACAGTCTGCAGTATGGATTACACCTCAATAATCAAAAAAATATAATAATAATCCTCACAACTGGTCCAAAAAAGAGCTCCTTGATAAGTAGAGAAAGATTGAAGTCGTCAAAAACTTCATATTAATTGGTTTTACAATCCACACCAATGGAAGCAGCAGTCAATACATCAGAGGATGTATTGCATTAGGCAAATATGCTACAAAAGACCTTTTTCAAGTGATAATGAGTGAAGATATCTCCTTGTAGACTAAGGTGCACCTGACCCAAACCATGGTATTTTCAATCACCTCATATGCATGTGAGAGATGGACAATGAAAATGGAAGACTGAGAAGAGTTGATGCTTTTGAGTTGTGGTGTTGGAGAAGAATGCTAAGAGTACTACAGTCCTGGAAGAAGTGCTGCCAGAATGTTCTTTGGAAGTGAGAATGGCCAGACTTCATCTCACCTATTTTGGTCATGTTGTCAGAAGGAACCATTTCTTGGAGAAGAATATCATGGTTCCTAAATTAGAGGGTCAACAAAGAAGGAGAAAGCCCTCAACAAGATGGATGGACACAGTGGCTGCAATGATGGGCTCAGGTATAGCAGATGTTGTGAGGCTGGCACAGGTCCGAGCAATGTTTCTTTGTGATTTGCATAGGGTCACTGTGGGTCAGAGACGACTGGATGGCACCTAACAACAATAACAACAACTTTGGGCATATTGTCAGATGGGATCATTCCCTGAAGAAGGATATCACACTTGGCAAAAGTGGAGGGTCAATGAAAAAAAAGAAGACCCTCAACAAGGTGGATTGACAGGGTGCCTGTAAGGATGGGTTGAGGTATAGCAAGGATTGTGAGGCTGGCACAGGACCAGGCAAATTTTCGTTCTATTGTATGTAGGGTTGCTATGAGTCTGAGCCAACTTGATGGCACATAACAACCACATGTGAATCTCCTCAACTGACAAAACAGGATTATTAATAGCATGGGTACTAAATGAATTAATATATGAAAGCACTGGAAAGGATGCTTGGTTCATAGCAAATATTTTTTTAAATACTAGGTATGGTTCTATTA
>NW_006922468.1:418742-421007 GCF_000298275.1 Orycteropus afer afer
TACTATATTGACAATCTTTCTAAATTTTACTTTTGAGCTCTTTCTGCATAATGATTAAGCAAATTGTTTTACATTCCCAATATGTGGGAATGATATTTGAGAAAGATGATTGTGTCAGCTCTTTGCATCATAGGTTAGAAACTATATGTGAAAGTGCAGCATTCTTGATTATGTGAATCCTGGATGAAAACCTAACACCATGAAAATAGACATAACTTATGATGACTGTAGCATGATGAATGAACTTAAAATGCTAGGAATAGTGATTCTCCTCAAATACTGTTAAAGAACAGAGAGATACGTAAGGAAGGCAGATATTGTTAAAATTTAACTGCCTCAAGGTAGAGTATGAAAAAGAGATACAACTAGATAAAAATCTTTAAAATTGTCCTAAAACTTATAAGCAAGCTATCATAACTAGAGATTGTACTCATTGTTGTGCTGTATAAAATTGTCTGATTTTGCCCATACAACCCAATCCTGGCTTGAGGTTCATAGGCCTTGTTATATCCTGATAATATACTGCAATGGGTAGTGCAATGAGATAATATTAAGCATATGATTTTAAACTTTCCATGTTATGCTAATGAATTCAATTGAGACATTCAATTTAGAATTGCTCATATTTTTTTTTTTTTATTTTAAATGATGTTATATAGAAGTGGAATAAGTTGATTTAAAAGCATACTCTATATTCATGTACACAAAACCAGAACATCTGTGTAATATTTTCCAATATACAAATATCCATCACACAAGTTTTCTCTTTATAACAGGACTGAGCTATATTATGAAGATTCTCTGGTCATGCAGAGCCTAAGGTATTTGACTGCTAACTAGAAGGTTGGTGGTTCAAACCCACTAGCCACTCTGTGGCAGGAGACAGGGTAATATATTTCCATAAAGATGTACCACCTCAGAACCCCAATGAGGGTTGTTATGAGTCAGAATCAACTCAATGGCAGTGGGTTATTATTGTTATTATTATTATTTTAAATGTGGAAATAGGAAATCAGAAAGCTAGAGTGCTGCAATCTCTTAGGGACTAAATTCTAGAGGGAACTGACAAAACATTGGTGGGTGTCTTTTGTAGGCAATGCCCTGCACCAGGCTCTTTTAAAATCTTTATATTCCATGAGCTAACAACTATAGAACAACAAATCTTCTGAGAAGGAGTGTCTTGGTGCAAATGGTTAATGTACTTTGCTGCTAACAAAAAGATTAGAGGTTTGATTCTACCCAGAGATACCTCAAAAGAAAGGCCTGGTAAATCTACTTCCAAAAAGTGGCCACTGAAAATACTTAGGAGGACAGTTCTGCTCTGATACACAGAAGGTCAGCATGATGAGGAGTTGACTCAATGGTATTTTGTTGTTGTTGTTGTTGTTATGGTTGATATTGTTAATGCTATGAGGAAGATGCAAATAAGGTAAAAAAGAAGCAAAGATCATGTAAGAGATTTGGCCAAAGAATTCCAGATAATTTTTGAAAGAGATAACACCAATCTCATCATTAAGGTCCATAGTTCATGTCTAGTACCTAACCACTAAAATTGTTATTGCAGGAAATATACACTACTCTTCTGTATTCCAAATTTCATTGCACTTAATTAGGTTGACACATAATAAATAAACATACAAAAATTAAAATATATACCAGCAGATCTATGTACTAACTTACAGTGAGCAATATAACTGTCACACAAACCAAAAAACTTGCTGTGTGGCCAAGAAATCAATGTAGGAAACAAATTCACAATCAGAAAATTTTTTTATGACCAGGCAGGTCGAAAAAGGAAAATGATTTTGCATGATTCAAATGTGAAATGGCATCACACTCTGATTGCTTCACTTACAGATTTCCACAGCTGAAATATATTTGTCATAAGCACCAAGACAATTGAGCTTACATCAGGACTCTCCATTTTCTATTCACAGTGTTAAAGGTAAACAGCCGTTTTTGCTTTCCTTCTGTTCAATTTTCATTTTTCAGTCTTGACTCCTCCTTCTCTTTCACCTTTTCCTTTTTTATTGATCTATTCTTTTTGAGATATACCAAGGTCATCTATTTAACTATTGTCAATTCGTACTCTGTCCTGAGGGCTGAAGTTTTTTCTCATATTTCTGATTTAATTTAATTTATGTTCATTATATATTTTATCTACTATTGTATCCATAAAGTAATAGGATATTATAAAGAAGTTAATTGCATATAACAGGAAAATTAAAAATAACAGTGACATGAACGTCATAGACTTTTCACGAA
>NW_006922468.1:421107-424065 GCF_000298275.1 Orycteropus afer afer
CTATATTATGAAGATTCTCTGGTCATGCAGAGCCTAAGGTATTTGACTGCTAACTAGAAGGTTGGTGGTTCAAACCCACTAGCCACTCTGTGGCAGGAGACAGGGTAATATATTTCCATAAAGATGTACCACCTCAGAACCCCAATGAGGGTTGTTATGAGTCAGAATCAACTCAATGGCAGTGGGTTATTATTGTTATTATTATTATTTTAAATGTGGAAATAGGAAATCAGAAAGCTAGAGTGCTGCAATCTCTTAGGGACTAAATTCTAGAGGGAACTGACAAAACATTGGTGGGTGTCTTTTGTAGGCAATGCCCTGCACCAGGCTCTTTTAAAATCTTTATATTCCATGAGCTAACAACTATAGAACAACAAATCTTCTGAGAAGGAGTGTCTTGGTGCAAATGGTTAATGTACTTTGCTGCTAACAAAAAGATTAGAGGTTTGATTCTACCCAGAGATACCTCAAAAGAAAGGCCTGGTAAATCTACTTCCAAAAAGTGGCCACTGAAAATACTTAGGAGGACAGTTCTGCTCTGATACACAGAAGGTCAGCATGATGAGGAGTTGACTCAATGGTATTTTGTTGTTGTTGTTGTTGTTATGGTTGATATTGTTAATGCTATGAGGAAGATGCAAATAAGGTAAAAAAGAAGCAAAGATCATGTAAGAGATTTGGCCAAAGAATTCCAGATAATTTTTGAAAGAGATAACACCAATCTCATCATTAAGGTCCATAGTTCATGTCTAGTACCTAACCACTAAAATTGTTATTGCAGGAAATATACACTACTCTTCTGTATTCCAAATTTCATTGCACTTAATTAGGTTGACACATAATAAATAAACATACAAAAATTAAAATATATACCAGCAGATCTATGTACTAACTTACAGTGAGCAATATAACTGTCACACAAACCAAAAAACTTGCTGTGTGGCCAAGAAATCAATGTAGGAAACAAATTCACAATCAGAAAATTTTTTTATGACCAGGCAGGTCGAAAAAGGAAAATGATTTTGCATGATTCAAATGTGAAATGGCATCACACTCTGATTGCTTCACTTACAGATTTCCACAGCTGAAATATATTTGTCATAAGCACCAAGACAATTGAGCTTACATCAGGACTCTCCATTTTCTATTCACAGTGTTAAAGGTAAACAGCCGTTTTTGCTTTCCTTCTGTTCAATTTTCATTTTTCAGTCTTGACTCCTCCTTCTCTTTCACCTTTTCCTTTTTTATTGATCTATTCTTTTTGAGATATACCAAGGTCATCTATTTAACTATTGTCAATTCGTACTCTGTCCTGAGGGCTGAAGTTTTTTCTCATATTTCTGATTTAATTTAATTTATGTTCATTATATATTTTATCTACTATTGTATCCATAAAGTAATAGGATATTATAAAGAAGTTAATTGCATATAACAGGAAAATTAAAAATAACAGTGACATGAACGTCATAGACTTTTCACGAAATAAGTAGTCCAAGGCAGCCACAGTATCTCCACAATAAATCAGGAACATGGTCCTATATTTCTGTTTCACCTTAATTTACAATATTTTTATCAGCAATTGTACCTCATGGTCTAAGATACCTGTGACTGCGCTGCTCAGAGAAATACTTGGAAACTATGAATATAGTGCTCCACCATATGTAATTTTCATAGAAACAGTGATTTGAGTTGATTCACCTCAACTTCTAGGAAAAGTCTGAAAGGCCAATACATGCTTGACAGAGTCTGGAGAAGTCATCAGGAAACATACTTTGAATTCAATGTCTTCTAGTTGTTGGCTATATATACTACTCCATAAAATTCTATATCCTCCATTTCCTCTTATTTATAATATCTATTATAAATAATATTTATAATGTCCATCATTAGTGAGAATAATTGAGACAGAAAACATGAAACTACTTCAAAAATATATGTTGTTGTTAGGTGCCACTGAGGTGATTTTTGACTCATAGTAACCCTATGTAACAGAGTAGAACTACCACATCAGGTTTCCTAAGTTGTAATATTAATGAATGCAGATCACCATGTCTTCTCCTGGGCAGCCATTGGATGGGTTCAGACCACTAACCTTTCAGTTAGCAAGAAAGCCCTTCACTGTTGCACCACCAGGCCTCCTTAGAAAATAATATAGTGTACTGGTGTTGTAGTGGACAAGGCACTTAACTGCTAACTGGAAAGTCAGTGGTTCAAACCTACCAGTTGTTCTACGGAAGGAAGTCTGGGCAATCTACTTCCATAAAGATTTACCAATCTTTTTTTTTTTTTTTCCACCAATGGTGGTTGTTATGGGTCAGAAATGATGAAATGATGTGATGGCAAGATGGTAGTGAGATTTTTTTAAACAACCAAAAAAAAGTGAATAAACTTTTAAGATGTGTATACTGTAGAAAAGGGGTTCTGGTGGCATAGTGCCTAACACATTTGACAGCCAACCAGAAGGCTGGTGGTTCAAACCCACAAGCCCCTCCTCAGAAGGAAGATTGGGCAATCTATTTCTGTAGTGATACCGCTTCAGAAACCCAAGGAGAGGTCAGTATGAGTCAAAACTGACTCAACAGCAGTGAGTTCCATTTTGGTTTCTTAGACCTGAGTCAGTCGACTCTGTTTGGCCCTATACTGTGTACATGCTGATGGTTTCCCTCATCTTGGGTAATTGTATTTGTTTTGCCTTTGTCCTGTTGAAGGCTTAATAAAAAGGTCATTATGGAACATGTTTGAATCTGGGGACTTTTTTTTCCCTAGCACACTATCTGACCACTACTTATCTGTAAGTTTGTCATACTGTGACCTCTTGTGTGTTGCTATGTCACTGATATTTCAAGTACAGCAGGGTCACCCACTATGGACAGATTTTAGCAGAGCTTTGAGAATAAGACAGAATGGGCAGAAAGAAGGGGCCATCCCCTTCTGAAAAAAATGGCTCCTGAAAATCTT
>NW_006922468.1:424220-424885 GCF_000298275.1 Orycteropus afer afer
GAAGCAGCTGCAAATAGTCATTGATAATTGGGATCTAGAATCTATGAAGTATGGATCTAAGAAAATTGGAAGTTGTCATAAATGACATGGAACACAGAAACAATATCCTAACTAGTAGTTCACTGAAATGGACTGGTACTGGCTATTTTGAATCAGAAAATCATATGGTCTATTATGCTGGGCAGTGCAAATTGAAGAGGAACAGTGATGCATTTATTATCAAAAAGAACATTTCAAAATGTATCCTGAAGTGCAATGTTATCAGTAATAGGATTATATCCATATGCTTATAAGGAAGAACAGTTAATACTTCTGTTATTCAAATTTACACACTGACCACTAATGTCAAAGATGAGAAAATTGAAAATTTTTACTAACTTCTGCAGTTTGAAATGGACCAAATATGTAATCAAGATATATTGATTATTATTGGTGATTGGAATGTGAAAGATGGAAACAAAGAAGACCTTTGGTAGTTGGAAAATATCGTCTTGGTTATAGAAATGATGCTGGAGATTGTATGATAAAATTTTGCAAGACCAACAACTTGTCCATTGAAAATAGTTTTTACCAACATGTATGGCAGCTATACAGATGGACTACACCAGATGGAATACACAGGAATCAAACTGACTACATATGTGGAAATAGGTGATGGAAAAAGT
>NW_006922468.1:426461-438351 GCF_000298275.1 Orycteropus afer afer
TTGGTTGTTGTTGTTTTGTTTTTGTTTTGAAAGTGAAGATGTCTTGAAGCACTTAGTGATGAAGATCAAAGACTACAGTGTTCAGAATGGATTACACCTAAATATAAAAAACCAAAAACCCTTACAACTTGACCAATAAACAACATCATAGATGAAAGGAGAAAATATTGAAGCTCTTAGGGATTTCATTTTACTTGGATCCACAATCAGCACCAATGGAAGTCACAGTCAAGAAACTTCATATTGCACTGGCCAAACCTGATGCAAAAGACCTCTTTAAAATATTAAGAAGAAAAGATGTCATTTTGAAGAGTAAGTTGCTCCTGACCCAAGTCATGGTATTATCAACCACCTCATCTGGATATGCATGCTGGACAATGAATAAAGAAGACCAAACAAGAGTTGATGCCTTTCCATTGCAGTGTTATGGAAGAATACAGAAAATATTTGGACTGAAGATACCTTGACCAGAACAACAAACAAATCTGTCCTGTAATAATAGCAGCTGGAATACTCCTTAGAAAGGAGAAAGGTCAGATTTAGTCGTAAGTCTTATTCAAAAGTATTGCTAAGGGAGACAAATGTGTCTGTCACTTTGTCATACTGTAGGGCTTGCACATTGCTGTGAGGCCATGGCACCAGTGTTTCAAACACCAGCAGGGTTGCACATGGTGCACAGATTTCAATGCAATTTACAGACTGAGACAGACTAGGAAGAAGGAAGAGGCCATCCAATTCTCAAAAAACTCACCAGGGAAAATCTTATGAAAAGCAGAAACACTGATATATTACTGGGGAAATTTATGAATAGCTTGGAAACATTGTCTGACACAGTGCAGGAAGACCAGCCCCATAGGTCAGAAGGCACTCAAAATAGAACTGGGAAAGTTCTGCCTCATCAAATTAGAACCAACCTTAATGATATGGATAAAGTAAATCTTTCTGGAGTTCCATGTGCTGACATGGCATGACTCAAAATGAGATGAAACAGCTACAAACATCCACTAATTATTGGAAAATCGAATATACAAAGCATGAATATAGGAATATTGGAAGTTGTCAAAAATGAAATGTAATGCATCAAGATTGATATCCTAGGCATTAGTGAGCTGAAATGGACTGGCTTTGGCCTTTTTGAATCAGACAAGCATGTGATCTACTATGCCAGGAACGACAATTTGAAGAGGAATGGGGTGACATTCATCATCACAAAGGATGTTTCAAGATCGAAGTACAATGCTGTCAGTGGTAGGATAATATCCATTAGCTTCTAAGGAAGACCAGTTAATATTACTATTATTATTCAAATTCACACACCAACTACCAAAGCCAAAGATGATAAAATTGAAGATTTTTATCAACTTTTGCAGTCTGAAATTGACAGAATATGCGATCAAGATGTGTTAATTATCACTGGTGACTGGAATGCAAAAGGTGGAAACAAAGAAGAATCACCTGTAGTTGGAAAATTTGGTCTCAGTGACAGAAATAGTGCTGGAGATCGTATAATATAATTTTGCAAAACCAGCTTCTTCATTTCAAATACCTTTTTTTCTTTCAACAACACAAATGGTGGCTATACATATGGACTTAGGCAGATGGAGTACACAGGAATCAGACTGACTATATCTGTGGCCAGAGGTGATGGAAAAGCTCAATATCTTCAGCGAAAACAAGGCCAGGAGCTGATTGTGGACCATTCTATCAACTGCTCATATGCAAGTGCAACTTGATGTTGAAGACAATTAAAACAAATCCATGAGAGCCAAGATATGACCTTGAATATATCCCTCCTGAATTTAGAGACCATCTAAAGAATAGATTTGATGCATTGAATACCAATGACCAAAAACCAGAATTATGGAATGACATCAAGAGCATTGTCAATGAAGAAAGCAAAAGGTCATTAAAAATAGGAGAAAGAAAGAAAAGACTAAAATGGATGTTGAAAGAGACTCTCAAACTTACCCTTGAATGAAGAGTAGCTAATGCAAATGGAAGAAATGACAAGACAAAAGAACTGAACAGAAGATTTCAAAGTACAGCTGGAGCAGACAAAGACAATCACTACAAGGAAATGTGCAAAGAGCTGGAGTCAGGAAACTGAAAGGGTAGAACACGCTTGGCATTTCTCAAGCTGAAAGAACTGAGGTAAAAATTTAAGCCTTGAGTTGCAATACTGAAAGATTCTATGGGCAAAATATTGAATGCTGAAGGAAGCATCAGAAGAAGATGGAATGAATACACAGAGTCACTGTACCAAAAAGAACTGGTCGATCTTCATCCATTTCAGGAGGTGGTATATGTTCAAGGATCAAGGGTATGGAAGGAAGAAGCCAAAGCTGCACTAAAGGAGTGGGGGAAGAACAAGGCTCCAGGAGTTGATGGAATACCCACTGAGATGTTTCAACTAATGGATGTTCGCTGGAGGCACACACTTGGCAAGGCCAAGAGAGGTGGAAGACAGCTACCTGGCCAATTGACTGCAAAAGGCCTGTATATGTGCCCATTCCACAGAAAGGTGATCCCACAGAATATGGAAATTTTCAAACAATATCATTAATATCGCATACAAGTAAAATCTTACTGAAGATAATTCAAAAATGGTTGCAGTAGTATATTGACAGAGAACTTCCAGAAATGCAAGCTGGATTCAGAAGAGGATGTGGAGTGAGGGATATCATTGCTGATGTCATATGGATCTTGGCTCAAAGCACAGAATACCAGAAATATATTTACTTGTTTTTTATTAACTATGCAAAGACATTTGATTGTGTGGATCATAACAAATTGTGGATAACATTGAGAAGAATGGGAATTGTAGAACTCTTAACTATACTCATGAGGAACCTGTCCATAGACCAGGAGGCTGTCATTTGAACAGAATAAGGGGACACTGCATGGTTTTAAATAAAGAAGGGAGTGCATCAGGTTTGTATCCTTTCACCATACTTATTCAGTCTGTATGCTGAGCAAATAATCCACAAAGCTGGACTATATGAAGAACATGGCATCAGGATTGAAGGAAGAATCATTAACTATCTGTGATATGCTGATGACACAACTTTGCTTGCTGAAAGTGAGGATGACTTGAAGCACTTACAGATGCAGATTGAAGATTCCAGTCTGCAGTATGGATTACATATCAATATAAAGGAAACAAAATCTTCACAACTGGAGATATAAGCAGCATCACAATAAATGAAGAAAAATTGAAATTGTCAAAGACTTCACATTGCTTGGTTCTACAATTGATACCAGTTGAATCAGCAATCAGGGCATCAGATGACATATAGCACTGGGCAAATCAACTGCAAAAGACCACTTTCAAGAGCTGAAGAGCAAAGATGTCTCCCTGAGAACTTAAGTGCACCTGACACAAGCTGTGGTATTTTCAATCTCCTCATATGCACGTAAGAGCTGGACAATGGATAAGAAAGACTGAAGAAGAGTTGATGCTTTTGAGTTGTGGTGCTGAAGAATTCTGAAAGTACCATGGACTGTTAAAAGAAATAACAGGTATGTCCTGGAGGAAGTGCAGCCCGAAAAACTCCTTGGAAGTGAGAATGGCCAGAATTAGTCTCACCTACTTTGGTCATGTTGTCAGAAGGGACCATTCCCTGGAGAAAGAAGTCATTCTTGGTAAGATGGAGGATCAGTGAAAGAGGGAAAGGCCCTCAATGAGATGGATTGCCATGCTGGTGGTGGCAATGGGCTCAGGTACAGCAAGGATCATGGAGATGGCACAGGACCGGGCAGTGTTTTGTTCTGCTGTGCATAAGGTCGCTGTGAGTCGGAGACAACTCCACAGCACCTAACAACAAGAACACGTCTATCATGTTGCCTGAAGGGACCAGTCCTTGAAGAAGGTAATCATGCTTGGTAGAGATTGAGCAAAAGAGAGGAAGACCCTCAATGAGATCGCTTGATACAGTGACTGTAACAATGGGCTCAAATATAGCAAAGCTTGTAAGGATGACACAGGCCAAGGCAGCATTTCATTTTTTCTTTTTTTTTTTAATTTTTATTGTGATTTAGGTGAAAGTTTACAGAGCAAATTCACTTTCCATACAGCACCTTACATATACTTTGTCTCATGACATTGACTGCAATTTCCTACAGTGCAACTGCTACCCTCCCACTTCCTCCCCATAGTTACCTCTTCCTTGTCTCTTTCCTTCCCATGAAGTCCTGTCTCCCCAAGCTGTCTCCCTGTGCATACACAGCTCTTCTATTCTCCCGTGACTGTTCTCTCCAAGGAGTGTATCTACCTAATGTAAATGTGCAGCTCATATGCCTGTCTTTTGTTTGGCTGGAAGCCACAGAAATTGGTTCAATTCCAGACCTGAAGAGGAGGTAGGGGCCAAAGTCTCAGAGTTTCCATCAGGCTCCACCAGACCAGCAAACCTGGTCTTTTTTTTTTTAATGAATTTGAATTTTGTTCCATCTTGTTTCCCACTCTATCCAGAATCTCCTACCTAGATCCTCCTACAAGTAGTTTACCGTGGTAGCCAGGCAACGACTAGTTCTTATGTTCTCATAGTCATATAGGTTGAGAATAGCATGGTGTACTACTTGATTGGGATAATTGTTTCCATGCATCTTTGGTTTCCTTCATTCTTCTTTGCTGTGGATGAGAAGAGACCTATTGTTGAATCTAGATGGCCTCTAGCACGCTTTTAAAATCCTAGTCTCTACTCGCCAAAGTAGGATGTGGAACAATGTTTTTGTGTAGTATGTTATACCATTTGAGGTTGATGTCCCCTTCAACTATGGTCCCGAACCCACAACTTCTACTACTTGCTCTCTCTGTGTAGCTGGCTGTGGCCAAGAAGTGATTACACCTTTGTCCCTTGTGAGCTCTACTATACACCTGGGAATTCTTACAGAAAATGCAAATGCACTTGCAGAAACTTTGTCTGCCAATCCTATTCATGGTTATGGGTACACTCCACCCTGCAGACATACCTAATAGTTCAGCCTGTCCACCCATCTATCCACCAGTATATCAATGTTTGTCATCACTGACAATACAGTACTGGATGAACCGTTTTCATAAAAGGATTCATCTTTGTTGTCTGTACCTCTCATGCAGTTCTCTATGTCTTCCTCTTCCTCAATGCCACCTTGTTGATCACTCATATTTAGTATGTTGCCCTTCTCTTCACTCAAATCAATACATGTCTCTACCTATTTAACAGTGTTCCCCCTCTCCTCCTACCCCTGGCAACCAACAAAGAAAATTTCCTTCCATATATAAACCTTTCCTTGACTTTTTACAATAACTGACTAATGCAATATCTGTCCTTCTCTGATTGACTTATTTGACTCAGCAGAGTGTCCTCAAAGTTCAACCACATTATGTGGTGTTTTACAAATTCTATGTTATTCTTCGAAGGAAGGTTGGGCAATCTACTTCCGTAGTGATACTGCCTTGGCAACCCAAGGAGGTGTCTCTATGAGTCGGGTCCAACTCCATGGCACATAACAACAGTATTCCATTGTGTAAAGCAATATTTCATTCTGTTTACATAGGGTCATTATAAGTGCAAGAGACATGATGGCACGTAACAATGGCAACACCAACTGATGTTTAAAGATGTAATCTTTGTAAACTCAAGGTGCATTTAGTCAATTTCTGAATTAAAACCAAGTCAATTCATTATAACCCCATATTTTTTTCCTCCCAAAAGTTATGACTAAGATGTGTTTCTCTTAGATCATGGATTTTCCATGTTAATAAGCTATTATCTCAAAAATGATTCCAATACCTCATCTTTTGCCTCCTCTTTGATGTATTGTTCTCCTGTGGGACAAAGAACTTAGTCTGGCCTTTATCTTTGGTTTCTAAAATTAGCCTATAATATTTTAGCCTATAAAATTTTCCAGCAAAGATTCTTTTGTTTTATAAAATATCCAGGCAGCACTTACACCTGTGCAAATGAGTAAGGGCTGCATAGGCCTCACGCTGGGAACAAACTTCAAAAAAGGAGAGGGGCAGAATGGAATCAGTCATACTTTATTCTTAATTCACACATATGCATTAAATCCCCAGCCATGCATATTAATTGGGCACTAATGATTAAGGGACCTTATAGCTCTCCTTTTGTGACTTCCTAGAGTGGTGAGAACATCTGTGTACCAAAGAGGATGACACATCCTTGGGGTAGTAGAATATCTTCCAGACCTTGTCTGATTTATCTCTTGGCTTTTACCCATTTTCGTTGTAATACATGGGTAAGTTCAGGCATAAGTAATAGTTTCTGTGTGTTTCTGTGAGTCAATCTAGTGAATGATGGATTCCACAGTGGGCAGTGAGAGAGAGCAGAGGAACTGACCCTTGCTTATTTGGCAAAGGCTGGAAGGACAGTATCCTAATTTGTGAAGATCCAAATCTGAGTGCTTGGGGTCAAAGAGAGAAAGTGTCACCTGGTTGCTGGTGTTATAATGATGAAGTGGGAAAATAGGGAAAGCTTCACATTTTATCTTCACATTCTAGAGATTATACTTATGTTGGTAAGTATTAATGCTTTTCTAATGCATGTGATCTTTGTGTATTCTGAACAAGTTGGAAAAACTCATTTTAGCTGATCACATACGTTTACATATTATTTGGACCAGGGGATTGGCTGATATTTTTAATAATAGAAAAAAAACAAACAACTATATTTTTCAAAATTATTGCCTGTAACATTAGCTTCCAATGATAAAAATTTTGAAACTTAAAATATTAGTATTGACTTATAACTACATACCCTGCCCCACCCCCTTAAAAAAAACCTCACTGCCATCAAGTCAGATCCGACTCATAGCAACCGTTCCTTGGATTTCCGAGATGGTATCACTATGGAAGTAGATTGCCCAATCTTCCTTCTGAGGAGTGGCTGGTGGGTTTGAACCACCAGCCTTCTGGTTAGCAGTCAAATGCTTTAGGAACTATGTCACTGGAGCGCCCTATAACTACATAGTAGCCAAAATGTGTTTCTAAATGTGGGAAGGGGTCTTGACAGGTAATCAGAAAATAAAGTGATGCTTATAATTCACATCAACCAATGCACTCATATTCAAATATTATTCTACCACAAATATCAAAATATATGATAACACTACAGAAACAGCAATGGTAGTTCAGTATTGGGCAAATCAGTATGTCTATTAAAGTGTCATATTTACATAACTAACCAAAAATTGTCAACTCCACTAAGCAGGGAAATGGGGAAATTAGAAATTGTGTTTGTGTGTGATAACATTGTATGTAGAGTATAGCATGGAGTTATATTCTTGTCTAGTTGTCAATTAAAGAAATGGAGTATGTTCAGGAAATAGGCATGAATACAGTTAGAATTATGAATTAACTATAAATTTTGGTGGAAATTGAAATTTTAAAAGCCTTTAAGTTTAACTTACATTTTTCATCCTGTAATTCAAGTGTGAATGATCTATAAACACCTTAGTTTAATAATAGTCCTGTTATTTATCACCACAAAAACAGCTGACATTGTCCAGTTAGTTCAAATGTTAGGGCAGAAAAAGAATAATGGGTAAAATTAATGGAATTGTTTTCATCCTTAATACTTATACCCAATGGAATCAATTTTCTCATGCCACATTATGTTCTGTGATATATGAGTAGCTCAGTGAAAGCAACTAAGGGTAAAGCAGTATTTTCTTTGTGCTCCACTCAACTCCCAAAATGAAAAGTTCCTTTTCTATCAAAGCCACATTCCAAATTTCCCAAATCTATCATGTCTTAAGATCAATCTGTCTTTTTTTTTTTTTTTTTTCCTCTGCTTAGCTTATTCTGTAAAAACTAATTCTTAGCTCACAGGATTAGAAAAGTCCAGCTCACAAAGGTATGAACTAATACTGTAAGCATTAAAGTGACACAATGTATGCCAGGCAAACAGTTATGTTGTCCTGTTTCATCTGTTCTTCAAACCATTAATAAAAGCATCACTATATTCATCAATGTCTGCAGATAACATCTCAGAGAATATATTATTAATAATCAAAAATAAAATATTTCTTAAAGAAAACTTATTTTCCAAACTGAAATCATTATATTTAAAACTATTCTTGGTTTCAGGATTTCTGCCACTGACAAAAAATTATGTGTAATGTGTTTATGTTTGCATACCCACTTACTTTTTAAGAAAGTAAGGATCCCATAAATTCTCAAAAGAGTCTTAGACTCCTGTAGTAGTTAGATTAACTGACTAGCCAAAGAACTATATTTTACAGTTGAGTAAATAAAGATCTAAGAGGTCAAACTAATGCAAAATCAAGGAACTCGTCCTCAAAATTTGAATATTTTTTCTCCCATCAGCACAAACTTGTATGAATTGCTTGATGACCTCATATTTAACTCAATAGTATATTTATCATGAACACTATGGTAATGACAAGTTGGTTCTTTATGAAATCCATTTCCTTTTAATCCCAAACACAGATTGCAATACTGTTGTCAGCTCTCCTCATAGTTGTAGATGGCTTAGTAACTTACTTGCCATGAGCATAGGTAAAAGTGATGCCCACAGGTACACCATCCAACATACGTCTCCACAATGTTTCCTTATGCATTCATTAACTATTGGTTGAAAATAGAATAACCTTGGCAGCTATGTGCACAGGCATTGTTTCTGATAGCCTGAGAATCTGAATTTCTTTGTTAAGCAAAGGGTTCCTTGCTGCCAAACCAGGAACAAAGAAGCCATGGTGGTGCAGTTGTTAAAGTGCTTGGCTGCTGTATAGCTGGAGTTGTGTGTCAACTGGTTGGACCACAGTTCTGAGTGGTTTGAGCAGTTGTGATGTGGGTTATTTCTATAATGAGATTAGATGTATATGTTTTGAGCAGCCAATCCATTGAAAGGGACTTTCCCTAGGATTGTGGCCTGCTTCCTATATATTTATGGACATCCTGGGAAAACAAGACACTTTTCTGTGGATTGGGATCCCATTGTGCTGCCTGCAACTGTCTGTGAGTGAAATATCTACCATTCAGTCTGGTGATCTTGGATTTGTCATACACTGGAGTCAACACCTGATACTGCCTGCCAATTTTGAGCTTGTCAGCCCCGGCAGCTGTGTGAGTTGAGAAAAGCCTCCAGCTTGATGTTTGATCCAAGTACTTGGGACTTGCCAGCTTCTATAAGTATGTGAGCCATTTTCCTAAGATATTTTTTTTTTTTCTCTCTCTCTATATATAAGCTTTATTGGTTTTGCTTTTCTAGAGAACCCAGCCTAAATCAGCTGCTAATCAAAATGTCACTGGTTCCGAGCAAACAGCCATCCTGTGGGAGAAATATGTGGCAGTCTGCTTCCATAAAGATTATAGACTTAGAAACCCTATGGGGCAGTTCTACTCTCTCCTCTATGGTACCTATGAGTCATACTTTACTTGACATCAATGGGTTTGTTTTTTTGGATATTTTAATCTATGAATTCCCAAGTTGGAATATACATGAGAAGAAAACAAATTTCTATTGAGTTATGCCACTGAGATTTGTGGATTTTTTTGGTTATAGAATATAACATTATCTTAGGTAATGTGGCTATATTAAGGATACTATGTGAAAATGGAATTTACACCTTTAGTTTCATATTAGTGATATACATTGTACTTAAAGTGAGAAAAATGCAATCAATTATTCTATAGAAATCTATTTAATAGTCAGCTATAACATAGGCAAAAATTTTTAAAAATCATGTATTAAAACTGGCAGATTGGCAGAGCAGAATAACATACGATAATTAAATTTAAGTGCAATTATCCATAAAAATATGGCTTTTGACATTATTTTTCAAATTTGCAGTAAAAATTATTGTACAAATATATATGATAGGCTGCCCGAAACAAATGAGCTTTATTCTCCACTTTCCCTGTATCCACAATTTTTGTGATGCTTTTTTGCTACTCCTTGAATTTAAAAATAGATTCACTTTCCTTTCCATTGACTCTGGGATATTTTGAAAATTGGGTTGACAGTAGAATATAGCAGAAGTAAAAATATAGTAGTTCTGATTATAGGCCTACAGAGACTTTGTATGCTTCTTAGAACCCTACATATACCATGAGAATTAGCCTGGGATAAATTTCTGGAGGGTGAGAGCCAATGAGGAACAAAACTGAGGCAGCCTAGGTGTCCAAGGTGAAGCTTCAAATATTAGAGCCCAGCCAAGGTCAGCAAGTCATCTATCTAACGTACACTGAACACAGTCACATAAGTAAGCCCAACTGTACTGAGTCAATGAGTTTTGGAGTGATTTGTTTAATCACATTACTGTAGCTGAAGACATCCATCACAGAGTCCTATATTTATAATAACTACATTCTACCTCTGAAGACTTGTTTGCTTCATTATATACATTCCCTGACTCAGACACACAATCAACTAAATCTCAAATATGAGAAACTCTCAAGACATGACTCAGTTTATTCAACAAATAATTATAAGAAAAAGAAAAGTAATTGGAAAAAGAAGCCTTCAACATTACACATTTAAGATACATTTCAATAAAATGCAATATTTGACTTTGCTTAAATGCTAATGTAAACAAGTGAACTACAATGAAAATATTCATGACTCAAAGGGGGAAATTAGGACATGGAAATTTATTGATAAATGTTTTGTGTATTAATGAAATAATAATGGTATTGTGATTTTGTTTCTTAAAAAAAAAAAAAAAAAAAAAAGAATTCTAACCTTGGAGGTCTACATATTGAATTGAAAGAGAATATGATATGTCTGAAATTTCCTTCAAAATAGTCCAATGTCACAGTAGTAGAGAAGTGGATTGTATTATAGACCAATGCTTCTCTTCCTTTAATGTACTTTAGAATCATTTGGGATTTTGTGAAAATGCTGATTCTGATTCAGTTCTTCCTCAGTAGGACCTGAGAGTCTACCAGTCTAAGAAAAACCCAGATTATGCCAATTATACTTGTCCAGAAAACATACTTTGTGTACTAACATTATAGATGAAATTATTGGCCTTGAACTGATAATTGTGTACTTGGGTAATTTGTACATGAGAGTTCATAGAATCATTCTCTCTACTTTTATATATTTTTGAAATTTTCATAATAAAAGTGTTTAAGAGAATATTTCTAAATCAGTTGAGCAGGTAATGCCACATTACCACTAGAACAGCAATGCTCTGAACTGTGTTTGGCTCACTAATATTAGGTGTAAGAACTATAAAAAGGATGAACTACTAAGACTTGCCTGGAGGAATTCAGGGGGCCTTAAAAGAGTAAGCATTATTTTGAGCTGAGTCTTGATGATTGGTTAAGAGTTAGATATATGAAACAAAGGGTTAAAAGAGTTGAACATTTCAGCAGACCGAAACTGCCTTGTTTTTGTGTGTAGTTGAGTCGATTGCTAAAACATAAGAGTGAATGTGGCATGATTCCATATAGGACAATTAATTTGCATGTTAATTGAAAAATACTTATAAACTTGCAAGGTTGACATGAAATTTAAGAAATTAAAGTACATTAAGCTTTAATTTTAAGCTTTAGTTTTCTCAGCTTCAAATTAGTATGTGTCCATTCAGCTCTAAAAGTCAATGATTAGTACAAATACATGTCATGCTCATTTGCATATTGGTCTAGATCAGAGTATGTTGTTATTGTTAGGTACAGTCAAGTTGTTTCTGACTCATAGTGACCTTATGCACAACGGGAAGAAACACTTCATGTTTCTGTGCCAGGCTCATGATCCTTTCTATATTCGAGCCCATCGTTGCAGCCACTGTATCCATCCACCTTGTTGAGGGTATTCCCCTTTTTCATTGACCGTCCAATTTACCAAGCATGATATCCTTCTCCAGTGAATGGTTCCTTCTGATAATATGATGTAAGTAGGTGAAACAAAGTCTGGCTATTCTC
>NW_006922468.1:438752-440967 GCF_000298275.1 Orycteropus afer afer
GTCCAGTTGTGAGGATTTTGGTTATCTTTATATTGAGACTTAATGCATACTACAGACTGCAGTCTTTGATCTTCATCAGTAAATGTTGCAAGTCATCCTCACTTTAAGCAAGCAAAGTTGTGTCATTTGTGTATCGCAGGTTGTTAATGATCAGAGTGTACATTGATGTAAACCTCTTTTAGTCCCTTAAGATTGACTGATATGTAATTACATCACAAACATATCTTTGCACTTTTAGGAAAGGAAATTGCCAACCTAAGACTAAAAACAAGAATGTATTAATTCAATAATCGTTAGTAAATGCTTTTCATAGATTTTAAAAATGATATGTTTATTGACACTGTTCATACCTTTCAAAAATAAAAATGAAGGTTTTTTTATTTAAAATATTTTCTATAATCTTATTAGTTGAAATTAATGCTAATTGCTCAAAGAAATGCATTTGATTCCCCTATGAACAATTTTGATACTTTACCTCTGAAAAATACCTTTTGCGGTCAAAGATTATAATCTTTACCTTATTGTACATATATATCTGCCAATATGTGCTTAAGAATCATTTGGAATTTTGTGAAAATTCAGATTCCAATTCAGTTCTTCCTCAATGGGGCCTGAGAGTCTACATGTCTAATAAAAACCTAGACTATATCAATTATACTTGTCCAGAAAACATATTTTGTCTATTAATGTTACAGATGAAATGTTATAGCTTCAAAATATTATAGCTGTTTATTTCAAATTAACTTTTGAAATTATTAAATAAACAACTGTTGTTGTTGTTATGTGCCGTCGAGTTGTACCCAACTCATAGCGACCCCTCCTTGGGTTTCCAAGGCAGTATCACTACAGAAGTAGATTGCCCCATCTTCTTTCCAAGGAGTGGCTGGTAGGTTTGAACCGCCAGCCTTCTGGTTAGCAGTCAAGTGCCTTAGCCACTATGCTACCAGAGATAGAAACTTATATTTTATTCATAGCCAATGATCACGTATTATACATGTTCAGAAAACAGAATATATTGTGCATTCCTATTGTGAAATAAGTGAGCAATTACATCTCAAACATATTTACAAGCTTGGAGTCACAGTTTTTATTCACTAAGAAATTCTTAGAATTTAACTCCTATTTTAGTAATGTTGTTGCTGTTATGTGACATCGAGTCGGACCCGATTCATAACGACCCCTCTTTGGGTTTCGGAGGCGATATCACTACAGAAGTAGATTGCCCAACCTTCCTTCCGAGGAATGGCTGGTGGATTTGAACCGCCAGCCTTCTGGTTAGCAATCAAGTGCTTTTTAAGCACTATGCTACCAGAGCTCCTATTTCAGTAATAGTATTTATTTAATAAAAAAGTAACTTAAAATAATTCCTGGATATTGAGAAATCATCTCCTTCAAATAAATTCCCATTGTCCTCAGAAACTCCTATATTTTTCTCAGTTTGCTGATATTTAACTATATAAAAAATAATGAACAAAATGTATTATTATTGCTTTAACTGTGGATCTTAGTGATCAATAAAGAAAAGTAAACCAGGAACATAATTTAAGGAACCACAAGATGGAGCCAAAGTCCGTTCTGACCATTTACACAGTTTTTTGTTTTTTTTTTTTTTCTTTCCCCACCCTGCCTTCTGGATGAAATCTGAAGAACCAGAGAGTAAAACAGAAACTCACTGTTTTAAGTAAGTAGTTAAAATAATTAAAATTTGAACCTAGCTATTACCAAGGATGATTTAATCATAAAGGAACTCATGCATTTTAATCATAGGTATTAAATGCATTTATTAGCTCACATTAAATGATGAGAAAAGTGCATATTCATATTTGATAAGTTTATTCTTCCTTAAATATCTTGGGCAAACTATAAGTTAAAGTTTTATTGGTGGTACTAATAACTACTAACATTAATTCTGCATCCTTATTTATCATATCCATTATTGTAAATGTTTTTTGAATACCTTTACATAAATGATGACTTAGGTAGAAAGTTGGTCAATTCTTCCTTTTTTCTCCTAAAATGTTTTGTGAAAAAAAGTGAATTTAATGTTGTTCTTATGAAAGAATTTTGCCTTAAATGCTAAGTGAATAACTCAATAGCAATGATCATTTCTAGTTATAGATATTCATGTTCTAATTCTACTTCCAGGAGCTCTGGTAGTGTAGTGACTAAGGCACTTGACTGCTAACCAGAAGGCTGGCAGTTCAAACCCACCAGC
>NW_006922468.1:441792-444733 GCF_000298275.1 Orycteropus afer afer
AAGTAGGATTGCCCAACCTTCCTTCCAAGGAGTGGCTAGTGGGTTTGAACCGCCAGCTGTTGGAGTGAGTGTATGGACCCACAATCCAATTAATAGCAAATAGGGAGGACAGAGGAAGAGTATAAACTTCAGACTGGAAAACTCTACTGGTTAAATTCCAAAGAAGGAAAAAGAAAGAGAGATGATGATGACGATAATGAAAGAAACTGTACATTATCAGAGAATTTAAAAAAAAAATTTGGAAACCTCCTGCCTCATTCCCACAAAAGAAAGAGAAGATTGTTATATACTATCCAGAGATGTACATGTGTGTGATAAGTAATTTTAAAATGCAAAATATTAATACAGTTCTAGAAATGTCAGCGTAGTGGTTACCAATGGGGAAGGAGATATTTGGAAAAAGATTTCCGAGGGTTTTCTAGGGTATTAGAAAAAATTCTAATTCTTGATCATTGTGTTGGTTTAAAGGTATTGGACTCATAATAAATCAGTAAGCTAAAATATACTTAAAGAACTGTCCTATAGTGCATGACACCAATTATATTTTGAAATATCAAATCATTAATTTTAGTTAATAAGAAAAAGTATAAACAGATAAATAAATACAGATTTATATGGAAATTTATACATGTGCATATATATGATAATGTGTCTTTTATATAAAATGAAGTAATATTTCAAATGTAAAAAAATGCTGTAACATATAATCCACTAATAATTACTACTGCATATTGGAAATTAAATTTACATCAGGATTCTAGCAACATTTTACTGCATTTAAGGCAAAGCAATGAAACAGGACTCTGGTCTACTATAGTATCCAGGCTACAAGGAATGAGAGTTTGAAAATCTGTGTTATAAATTTTTATATTTATTAATACCGATACAAACATTAATGTTTATCATACAAATGCAAATAATTCTACATAAGGTTAAGAAGAAGGTTGGGTGTAGGAAAGATTGTTAGAATACCATATGCTACTGTGGATCAAAATATTAGAATGAAAGGAAGCAGGGGAAGTGAGAGGTTAACACTTATGACTACATTTATATTCCAAACACTATAGTAACTATCTCCTTACTGCATAAAAGTGTTATTATGTGCATTTTATGGTTTTAAAGATATGAAGCCTTTCCCCTGAAATCCATGCCTAGTAAAAGGCAGTGCTGATAGTAGAAGGGTGAATTGAATAGATTTAAAATCCAAGTTTCCCTGACTCCACACATAACGCTCAACCCTACTCACTCCTAAAGTCGAGACAGAATGTCATGCAAAAATAATAATGATCTTAAGAATAAAAATATGCCTTTAAAATGAGGATCTCAATATCAATTCACTTTTCTTTTCTCCTACCCTCAAAATAAACTTTATACCAGAGACCATGTTTTATTCACCTTTGACTGTGCCTTCACGCAGTACCTACTCATTAAACTCAGTAGTTTTATCAAAGTCATACTTATAAGGAACTTGCTTTATAAGTATTAGAGGTAGCTATTGAAACTGTCTCTGCTTGACTTCACACTCACATTTTCTTTCAAAAATATCAAGTATTGTAATTATGTGGAACTTTCTGTTCTTCTACAAAGAAACCAATCATTTAAAATCAGAAGAATTTAATTAAAAAAAAAGTGGAAATAAGTTTATATTATCATTTTTAAAAACACAGAAATAATGATGAGATCAACATGGCTTGCACAATCACTGCAAGTCTTCCAAAGGGCATTGTAGTTCGGCAACAATGTATGCAAATTAGATGAAAGGAAAGCATAATCTGGCTGCATTTCATGAAGATGCATTTCTTCTCTTAGAAAAATGTGTCTAAGTTTTGCTAGAAAACGCCTTAGCATTAAAAATTTTACATCAGATACTCCACCAAACGTTTTTTACATGCATTTGTATATATATTTCCTTAGGAGATAGATCAAACATGTTTTTAAAGCCAGTTAATGAAAAGAAAAGAACAGTTCTCTCTAAGTAAATGTGGCATTCTAGTTCACTCTAGAAATTGTTTCTCTGGGAAAAAAAAAAATAATTTTGATGTTTCAATCACATTTCTTTACATGTTTCACAGATGGACATGCCAACTACACAGTCTCATGGGGCAACAAAGCCAAACAAGTAAACAGCCAATCCCTAAATTCTGTAAGAAATCCATTCCTAAGTGTGTCTTTCAGGTTTAAGACGGATTTTTAAGTGAGTTAAACAAAACAGATGCACATGGTTGGTCCTTATTTAGCATTATTTAGTGCAATAAAAGTAGCTCCTGTGGCACACTAGTTGACACATTAGACTGCTAACCAAAAGGTGGTGAATCCACCAGCTGCTCTGCAGGAGAAAGATGAGGCAATCTACTTCTATAGACATTTACAGCCTTGGAAACCATTTGGGTTAATTCTACTCTGTCCTATAGGGTTGTTGTGAATTGGAATTGACTCAATGACGATGAGTTTGGATTTTGAATTATTGCAAGAAAAGGATGGCACGAAGTGTTTCAGTGATATAAAAACTGTATGTACCAACAAATGAAGGGGATTGTGTGGAAGAACTTGTGAATAGGGATTAGCTCAATTGTTTCAAAGGGAGGGCGGGAAAATTTATATAACGTTAAAGGGAAAGTAGGGCTGTCTGTAAATTGGTCACTGGTAAGAAGGGGACTGCCTATAATGTTAAAAAAAATGAAGGTGAGTATATATGATACTTAAATATATATGTATGTGTGTATCTATATGCATATGTAAAATCTTATTACATAGCTGTTATCTTTAATGAAGTAAAATGAACAATTTATTCAAATGCGCCAGTGGTAGGGAGGTTGTGGCACAGGACAAGGCAATGTCTTAATGTGTTATACATAGGTTGTCAAGATTTGGAGTTAACATGATGGCAGCTAACAACAAAAATCTTTTGTTGTTGTTGTTGTTATTTGCCGTTGAGTCGCCC
>NW_006922468.1:445134-446477 GCF_000298275.1 Orycteropus afer afer
GACCCCTCCTTGGGTTTCCGAGGCAGTATCACTACGGAAGTAGATTGCCCCATCTTCTTTCCGAGGAGTGGCTGGTGGATTTGATCCGCCAGCCTTCTGGTTAGCAGTCAAGTGCCATAGCCACTCTGCTACCAGAGCTCCCTTTTTCCCCGATAGTATTAGAAATTTGAAATGCAAGCTTACCCTCAGTAGAAATTTATCCATTCTACTTAGAAGGAGCTCTGGTAGCATAGAAGGAGCTCTGGTAGCATAGTGCCTAAGGCATTTGACTGTTAACCAGAATGCTGTCAGTTCAAATCCACCAGCCACTCCTCCAAAGGAAGGTTGGGTAATCTTCTGTAGTGATATCATCTCAGAAACCCAAGGAGGGGTTGCTATGAGCTGGATCCTACTTGATGGCACATAACAACAACAACTTGGGTTAGATGCATTGTTTTGGGTATGCTGCTCATAATAATTACCCCATGATATATTGGTCTAGCTCTTAATTTTAATATTAACATACTAGTCTATTTGTTCTTAAGTATATACACTTGAGGGGGATATACTTGTGTCAGAATTGCTGAACATCAGTCAGAATCAGCTGATGGAAGTGAGTATATTCTAGATATTACCTCATACATTAGTTTAAAACCAAACCAAAAACTTGTTTTTGTTGCATCGATGATGACTCACAGCAACCCTATATGACAGAGTAGAATTGCCCCATAATTTTTCCAAGACTATAATCTTTCTGGAAACAGACTGCCGTATCTTTCTCCTGTGGAGCAGCTGGTGGGTTCCAACAGCGGATATTTCCATTAGCAGTTGAGCTAGTATTTAACAGCTGTGACATCAGGGATCCTGTACATTAATTTAGGTAGATTTACTTATTGTTAAATGAAGTTTTTCGTGGATAAATTCTTTCACATTTTATCTCCCATCTTTGATCATTCAGCTAGGGTCAGCATACGCACTCTGTGACAGCCCAGCTCTGTCGGATCCTTCTAATCACAAGTTTCTGCTTCCTCTTTTTGGGGGCCCCATCATTTGCCACTTCTGTGATGAAGTGTTTTACTTCACCCCTTTTGGCAGTGAAATTAGCATGTTTATGGTAGTACAGGCTGTATATATAGCTGTTGGCCAGAATCTTTGCTCTATCTATCTATCTATTTATCTATATGAGATATATGTAAGAGATTGATATGTAGATTTTTAGGAATCAACTCATAAATTTGTAGGGGCTACTAAGTGCAAATCACAGGTCAGACATTATGCTGGAAACGCTGTTAAAATATCGATGTTACAATCATGAAGCAGAAGTCCATCTCCTGGAAGTTAGAGTAAGTTTAGAAAGAAAATTG
>NW_006922468.1:460193-474237 GCF_000298275.1 Orycteropus afer afer
GTGTTAATTGGTTTCCCTTTTCTTTGTTGAAGAGGGTCTGTGCAATCCTTCTGCCTAGTCCGCCATCTTGCCCCGCCTCCCATGGGTCCAATTCTTATGCCACATTCTTTATCATATTGTTGTTGCTGTTAGGTGCCATTGAGTTATCTCTGACTCATAGCAATCCTATGCACAGAAGAATGAAACACTCCCCAGTCCTGCTCCAGCTCCACAATCCTTGCTATAATTGAGCCCACCGCTGTAGCCACTGTGTCAATCCGTCTCGTTGAGAACCTTCCCCTCTTTCATTGACTCTCCACCTTACCAAGCATGATAACATTCTCCAGGGAACGGTCCCTTCTGATAACATGACAGGAGTCTGGCCATTCTAGCTTCCAAGGAGCATTCCGACTGCACTTCCTCCAGGAAAGATTTGTTATTTCTTTTAGCAGTCCATAGTGCTTGCAGCATTCTTTGCCAGCACCACAACTCAAAACCATCAATTCTTCTTCAGTCTTCCTTATTCATTGTCCAGCTCTCACATGCATATGAGGTGATTGAAAATTCCATAGCTTGTGTCAGGCTTAGTCCTCAAGGAGACATTTCTGTTCTTCAGCCCTTGAAAGAGGTCCTTTGCAGACAATTTGCCCAGTCATCTGATGTCCTGACTGCTGCTTCCATTGGCATCAATTGTAGAACCAAGCAATGTGAAGTATTTGACAACTTCAATCTTTTCTCTATTTATTGTGGTAGGGCCAGTTGTGAGGACTTTTGTTTTCTTTACATTGAGATGTAATCCACACTACAGACTATATTCTTCAAACTTCATTAATAAGTGCTTCAAATCATCCTCACTTTCTGCAAAAAAGTTGTGTGGTCAGCATATCACAGGTCTCTAAATTCAGGAGGGATATATTCCAGGTCATATTTTGACTCTTGTGGACTTGTTTTAATTGTCTTTAACTTCAAGTGGAACTTGCATATGAGCAGTTGATGGTCTGTTCCACAATCAGCTCCTGGCCTTATTTTGGCTAAAGATATCAAGCTCTTCTATAGCCTTTTGCCACAGATGTGGTCAATTTGATTCCTGTGCACTCTATCTGGTGAAGTCCACCTGTATGGCCACTGTTTGTGTTGTTGAAAAAAGGCATTTGCAATGAATAAGTCATTGGTCTTGCAAAATTCTATTATGCCATTTCTAGTACTATTTCTGTCACCAAGGCCAAATTTTCCAACTACCAATGATAGTTCTTTGTTTACAATTTTTGCATTCCAGTCTTCAGTGATAATCAACACTTCTTGATTGAATGTTTGTTCAATTTTAGACTGCAGAAGTTGGTAAAAATCTTCAATTTCCTTATCTTTGTCTTTGGTGTTTGCTGCATAAATTTGAATATTAGTAGTATTAACAGGTCTTCCTTGTAGGTGTATGGATATTATCCTATCACTGATATCATTGTATTTTAGTATAGATGTTGAAATATTTTTTATGATGGTGAATGCCACACCATTTCTCTCAATTTGTAATTCCTGGCATAGTAGATCATGTGGTTGTCTGATTCAAAATAGAACAAACCAGTGTATTTCCACTCACTAATGCCTAGGATTTTGATCTTTATGTATTCCATTTCATTTTTGACAACTTCTAGTTTTCCTAGATTCATACTTTGTACATTCTATGTTCCAATTATTAATGGATATTTGTAGCTGTTTCTTCTCATTTTGAGTTTTGCCACATCAGTAGTTGGAGGTCCTGAAAGCTTAACTCCATCCATATCATTAAGATTGGCTCTACTTGAGGAGGCAGTTCTTTCCCCATTATATTTTGAGTGCCTTCTGACCTAGGGGGCTCATCTTCCTGCACTGTAACAGACAGTGTTTTGGGGCCATTCATAAAGTGCTCTAACCACATATCAGACAGTGTTTCACTGTTATTAATAGGTTTTCAATGGCCAATTGTTTGAGAAGTGAACGGCTTCTTCCTTTTTCCAATTCTGTCTTAGTCTGGAAGCTCCACTGAAACCTGTCCACCATGGGTAACCCTGCTGCCATTTGCAACACTGCTGGCATAGGCTCCAGACTCATAGCAACATGCAAGCTACCACAGGCTGAAAAACGGACAGACAAGTTTTTCTCCCTTAATTGTTCTAAACTACTCTGCTCACTTCCTGGCCTCCCTTAAAGCATCTCTAAAGTCCTTGCCAGGCTCACCACCTTCTGGGCCACCCTTAAAGGCTGCTCCCAAACACCCCCACACCTGGCCTACCAACCTCTGGACTTGGATTAGGTGCATCTTAGTTTTCAAAGTGGAATGTTTGCTTCTTCACACATTAAAGAGATTTTTTGCAGCAGATTTTTCCATTGCAGTAAAACACCTGATTTCTTGACTGTTGCTTCCATGACAGTTGATTGTGCATCCAAAGAAAAGAAATCCCTAGCAATTTCAATCTTTTCTCCTCTTCTTGTGCTGTGTTTATTGGTCCTATTGTGAGGATTTCCATTTTCTTTTTGGTGAGGTGTAATCCATACTAAAGAGTACATTTTGATATTCAACAGTAAGCACTTCAAGTCATCTTCACTTACAGCAAGTAAGGTTGTGTCATCTGAAAATTGAAGGCTGTAAAAGTGTCTTCCTGAAATCTTGATTCCATATTCTTCTTCATATAGACCAACTTCCTGGATTATTTGCTCAGCATACAGATTGAATAAGTATGGTGAAAGTATACAACTCTGAAAAAATTCAGAAGATAGGTAGTAATCATTTTGAGAATATTATTTGGTATTACCTGTTAATTTCACTATTCTTATTTATACTTGTCTCTATTTTCACCAGTAATCCAAAGCAAATCATAGGCTCTAATATGTATAACAACTGCCACCAATTGATTCCAACTCAAAGTATGTATGCACAATTGTTGGTTTACTTTATAGGCCTTTCTATTGTTTGGTTGTAAGGTGATCTGTGGGGATGGATTCAGTTCCAGAATTTGAAGGCTGTCCAAGGGCCATAGATTCAGGGATTCTACCAGTCTTCATTAGATCAGTAATCTTGTCTTTTTTATGATTTTAAATTTTGTTCTACATTTTTCTCCCATTCTGTCTAGGACCTTCTGTGGTCCTGATCAGAGCATCTGGTAGTGGTAGCCAGTCACCGTCTAATTTTTCTGATCTCAGGGTAGTGGAGGCTGAGGTTCATGTGGTCCATTAGTCTTTTGGACTAATTACTTTCTTGAGCCTTTGATTTTCTTTACTCTTCTTTCCTCCGGATGGAGGGAGATCAATAGTTCTATCTTAGATGGTTGCTTGCTAGCATGGAAGACTCCAGTTCAGTGTATATTTTTTGTTTCCCATTTCTTTTATTTATTTTGCCCCTACTTTGGGAATTTTTCTCATATGTGGGCAGGGATACATACTTTTGCTTATTTTTCTTCTAATCTTAAATTCCTCCAAAAATTAGGCTTTGAGGCATAAAACAAAAACAATTTTGTTTCTTTGATTTGTTGTTTTCTGCAGTGACATAATTTCTCTGAGACACTTAAGCTCAGAATTCCCCAGGTAGCTATATGAGAGGGAGGTAAATTTTTAAGCAAAGAATGAAAAAAAAAAAAAATTAAAACAACAGGAAAATAAATTTATATTTTAATTATTATGATTAACTCCATGATGTAGATTATAATATTCCAAAATCCAATGCTAGTCACTAAAATTAGAGGTTTACTAAGGCATCTTTATTGCAGTGCCTAATGCCTTAGACTGTTAATGAGAAGGTTGACAGGTCCAAACCCAACAGCTGCTCCAGTGGAAGGAAAATGGGGCAATCTACTTCCATAAAGATCTACCACCTTGGAAACCCAGCTTGAATTTCTGGCACTCTGCTGTCAATATATGTCACAATTTTTTTTTTTTTTTTAATTATCTTCAGTAAAATATTACTTGCATGTGATATTAATCATATTGTTTAATAATTTCTTAGTTCTATTAGATCACCTTTCTTTGGAAAGAGCACAAATAAGACTCTCTTCTAGTAGGTGGGTCAGGTAGCTCTCTTCCAAATTTCTTGTAATAAATGAATGAGAAGCTTCATCACCATATCATTTGTTGAAACATCTCAATTAGTATTATGTCAATTTTTGGAGCCTTGTTTTTCACCAGTGCCTTCAGTGGAAGTTGGACTTCTTCCAGTACCACTGGTTCTTGTTCACATGCTAGCCCCTAAAATGATTGAATATCGACCAATTCTTTTTGGTATGGTGACTCTGTGTTCCTTCCATCTTCTTTTGATGCTTCTTGCACTCTTCAATATTTTGCCCATAGAATCCTTCAACATTTCAACTTAAAGCTTGAATATTTTATTCAGTTCTTTCACCTTGAAAAATGCTGAGCATGTTCTTCCCTTTTGGTTTTCTAACTCCTGGTCTTTGCACATTTCATTATGGTACTTTACTCTGTCTTCATTTTCTTCCCTTTGAAATCTTCTATTCAATTATTTATTTCATAATTTTTTTCCATTCATTTTAGCTACTCTACTTTCAAGAGGAAGTTTCTCTTCCTGACATCTATTTTGGTCTTCTCTTCTTTTCCTGTCTTTTTTTTTTTTTTTTTCCAATTTCTATTGTGATTTGGGTGATGGTTTACAGAGCAAATTCACTTTCCATACAGCAGATCACATACACTTTGTCTCATAACACTGACTTCCATTTCCCACAATGCAACAGCTCCCCTCCCACTTCCTCCCCATAGTTACTTCTTCCCTGTGTCCTTCCCTCCATGCACGCCTACCACCTGAGCTATCTCCCTGTGCATACATAGCCCTTCTATTCTCTCATCATTGTTCTCTTCAAGGAGTGTATCAATGTAATATAAATGTTCACCTCATATGCCTGTCTTTTGTTTGGCTGGAAATCACAGTAATGGGTTCACCAGACCTGAAGGGTAGCTAGGGGCCATAGTCCCAGTGGTTCCTTCAGGTTCTATCAGACAAGAAAACCTGCTCTTTTTTTTTTTTTTCCCAATGATTTTGAGTTTTGTTCCACATTGTTCTCCCACTTTATTTAGGATCTTCTACATAGATCCCCCTCTGAGTGGTTGGCAGTGGTAGCCAGACACCATCTAGTTCTTCTGTTCTCATAGTGGTATAGTTGAAGAATTGCATGGTTACCAGTTGCTTGGACTAATTGTTCCATGTATCTTTGGTTTTCTTCATTCTTCTTTGCTTTGGATGAGGAGAGACCCATTGTTGCATCTGGATGGCTGCTTGCAAGGTTTTAAGATCCCAGTCGCTACTTGCCAAAGTAGGATGTGGAACAATGTTTTTGTGTAGTATGTTATGCCAGTTGAGCTTGAGGTGCCCTTTGACCATGGTCCTGAGCCCACAGTCCAACCACTCACTTCCTCTGAATAGCTAGCTGTGGCCAAGAAGTGACTACAAACTTGCTCCTCGTCAGCTCTACTATAAACCTGGGATTTCTTACAGAGCATAACAAATACACTTGTAGAAACATTGTCTGCCAACCCTATACATTCATTCCTGTCTTTTTAATGACCTTTCGCATTCTTCATATATGATGTTTTTGATGTTATCCCACAATTCTTGTAGTCTTTAGTCATTGTTGGTCAATGTATCAGATCTATTCTTGAGATGATCTCTAAATTCAGGTGGAATAGCTGAATGTGTTCAAGGTTGTATTTTAGCTCTTATACACATTTTGTAATATTCTTCAGCTTAAACTTGAATTTGCATATGAGCAATATGACAGGCAAGATACTGACCTTGGTGTGACTGATGATATCAAGCTTGTGCATTGCCCTTTCCACAGATGTAGTTAGTTTGGTTACTATGTATTCCATCTGGTGAGGTCAATGTGTATAGTCACTGTTTATGTTGTTGATAAAAGGTGATTTCAGTGAATAAGTTGTTGGTCTTACAAAACTCTATCATGTGATCTCTGTTATCATTTTTATCACCAAGGCCATATTTTCCAAGTACTGAGGCTTTTTCTTTATTTCCAACTATTACATTCTAATCACCAGTAATTATCAATACATTTGGTACACATTAAGTTTTACTGAATCCTACAGATGGATGTATACATTTATTAATTGATGCAGACACAGATTTTTTTTTAAATTTTCCTCTAGAGGGTAAAATGAATGACCTCAGTGTAAATTTCATATTGGATGTTTTGCCATTAAATAAAGAAAAATATTATTCTTTTTTTTGAAAAATAAAAATTACATATGAGAATATGAGGTTAATTAAAGACATTTAGATATTTTTTTTGTTAGTTATTTAGAGAGTTATTTTTCTTTGCTGCCTAGTTGACTCTGACCGATGCTGACTTCTTGTGGGACAGTAGAACTGCCTCTTAGGGTCTTCAAGACTGTGAACTTTTCAAAGCAGATTGCCAAACCGATCCTCTCAGGGGACTCTGTGTGGTTTCAAATTATGGACCTTTTGTCTATAGTGAGTGTTTAACCATTTGTTCCACCCAAGGGCTCCTAATTATAACAGTAAAAACAGAGATAAAGGGAGGAATAGTACTAGGAGTTTTTTAAAATTCTGTTTATTCTATTGGATTTCAATGACACTTTTTTAAAGTCAGATAATTAAGGTTTAGAGAAATTAATGTCAGTTCAAAATTAAATAACTAAGTGGCATATCAGGGTAATAATTTTATTCTTTCTATACTAAACTTATGGTCTTTAGTTTTATATTAGCCTTACACTCACACTAATTTATAAGCAGTGATATACACAGTGGAATGGGATCCTGAGTCAAGTGATTTATGTGTAGCTGGAATTTTCACAGGCTATTATGTTTATTGGGAGCTCTGGTAGCATAGTCGCTAAGGCACTTGACTGCTAACCAGAAGGCTGGCGGTTCAAACCCACCAGCCACTCCTCGGAAGGAAGATGGGGCAATCTACTTCCATAGTGATACCATCTCAGAAATCCAAGGAATGGTTGCTATGAGTCGGGTCCGACTTGACGGCACATAACAACAACAACAACATTATGTTTATCAGGAGCTCTGGTAGCATAGTGCCTAAGACACTTGACTGCTAACTAGAATGCTGGCAGTTCAAACCCACCAGCCACTGCTTGGAAGGGAGATGGGGCAATCTACTTCCGTAGTGATACTGCCTCGGAAATCCAAGGAGGGGGCGGTATGAGTCAGGTCCAACTCCATGGCACATAACAACAACAACAACATTATGTTTATCAGTGGTTGAAGTGTAGTAGATTACTTAGTGTGGCTTTTCTACCCATAAGTCTTTGTAAGCTCCAAGGTAGTATTTGCCATGAGCAACTTAGGAGCTCCTGATTGCTAAAGTTTTCCACCTGGAGTATTTCTGTTGGGAGTGGCACAAAACAATGTTCTGGGAGGTTCCCACTTTCTCTCAGGTGCTTACAATTCTGATCGTATGATTGGTTGGTTTGGCCACTCTTCCTGGCTCAAAAGGAGGCCTCCAAGAGGCAGAGGTCTCTCTGGCAGCTGGCTGAGGAAAGACACACCCCTGAGAGACAACACTGCTGGGAAAGAGACACAAGGGACACATACTACTGGGAGAGAGACTGTGAGAGACTGTTGGCTGAGAGATGGAGGGCTGGAAGAGAGACTGAGCATTCTTCCTGAACTTGAATTGTAATCAGGTGCTTCCCTAATAAACCCCATAATCTATGAGTTCTGTGTGGCCATTGCAGTGAATTATTGAACCCAGGAGAGAGGTGGTGGGTGCTTTTGGAAGATAGGTTGGTGAGAGGGCTAGAGGGAGGCAGTGTGTCTGGCCTTGCAGGAATAGGCCTTGGGCTATTGATGGTGATTCTTTCTTCCTCTTGTAGTGTTAAAAGAGGTCAGGAGATGTGGCCTCCTTGCCTTTTTAGCAGTGGTATTATTTAAACTGATCATTTTTTAAATTACTTTAAGTTTCTATCTGTAAAAGGATTGAGATTCAGTTTTCTCCAGAAGTTTTGGTCCTTCTAATTTTCTAACTCCTTTACTTAGCTCCATAAGTGTGATAAAACCAAAAAACAAACTCACTGACGTCAAATTGATTCTAAATCATAGTGACCTTATAGGACAGAGAAGAACTGCCTCATAGAGTACCCAAGGCTGTAAATCTTCAGGAAAGCAGAATGCTTAATATTTCTCCCATGAAGATTTGAACCTCTGACCTTTTGTTTAGCAGCTCAATGCTTTAACCTCTGCCTGGGGAGAGTGCCTTCCAACTGTGATAAGAATGGAGAAATTCTGCTCTTATGACTAATGGGCACATCTTGGAAGCAAGATCAGGTAAGCTTAGAGTTATAAATTGAATTTTTCAAATAATTTAACAAATCCAGCAGAGTATGGGAGATGGTAAAATGAATGTCAAATAGAAGTCAAGGCTGGAGAAAACATCATCTATTGAGTCAAGTTTCAAGTACTAAGATCAAGCTAAATATAATGACATTGACAGTTCATTTCCTCAAATACTTGGTAAGCAGACTGCCACACTGAATGACTTGAAATGGGTCATCTACAAATGTGTTAGTTTTTAATATCTTAGCATTAATATTTTTAGAAATTCATGTATAATATGTAGCAAATGTGAGATAATTTCCTTCTATACTCCACTACTTAAAATGCATCAGAATATTTCATTTCCCTCTAGGTGCCACTCTTACTGACAAGTGTTAAATTTCAGAAAAACCTTAAGACGTGTACCAGAGATACTTAGAATGTGGAAAGCATACTTAAGTATTATATTGTTTGAATTGTTTGAATCAGGATAATGGGGAAGGAAAAATAAACAATTTGTTTTTTCTATACTTCATCAAATTAATTTGCTTATTAATTAGAAGTGAAGAAGTATCCAGTAATGCTTACAAAAGTTTACTGCATTTTATAGACTGATAGATAAATTCGTTAATTGAAGCAGACACACACTTTTCAAATTTCTTCATCGGGAGGGTAATTACACCCACAAACTCTAAGAAAGAAAATAGAAAAGGAACCATTACCAATTACAAATTAATTCAGTTGTATTCGTTAAGTATTTGAATCACTGAAATGTTCAGAAAAGGGAAACATTCCTTCAGTTTAATACTTCAGTGAATATTATGCTGTTGATTTTGTTAGTTGCTGTCAAATTAATTCAGACTCATGACCACATTATATGTTCAGAGTAGAACTGCTCCATAGGGTTTCTTAGGCAGCATCTTTTCAAAAGCAGATTGCCATAGCTATCTTCCAAGGTGTCTCTGAATGGATTCTAACCATCTACCTTTTGGTTAGTAGCCAAGTACTCAATAATATGAAGAGTTTGATAATATTTTTAGACAGAGAGAGGAGAGAAAGAGAGAGAAAACTCAATCATTCACTTCAAGAAGCTTATGATTTTAAATTTATAATATAATTTTACAATTAAAGACTAAAAACAAACAATAGGCATTATACATCCTTGTTTTACTCAAAGTTAAGAATCAAGGGAGTAAGCAGAACATGGTGAGGTTAGGAAAAGGACTTGAGAGCTGACCTTAGAAATAATTCATAAAACATGTTATGATGAAGAGAATAAACCAGGAAGACATTTAAAATAGGGTAAGTAGATTGAATAAGTATGTCAAAAATGTAGTAAGGAAAGGGTTGTTTAAAGTGTGTCAGACCAATCACACTGTGAGATAAAGCCATTTTCATAATTTGGTGAACCCACTAATGGAGCAGAAGTTGGTGTCTATGAAATAACTTAAATTGAATTCAACAGAATATGTGGAACATACAAATACCTTGAAAATAGCAGTGGAACAATTAGTCTTAGTTTTTGAAGGTGACAAAGAGATACATGAAGATAAATGTGTGTATGACTGAAAAATAAATGATTTAAATTAGAGTTTAATCGACTTGAAAAGAGAAAGATCCACAGTATTTAAAACTGAGTGGCCAGATGATATTTTGAAATAACAAACAAGTAAATAGTTTTGCCTGCCATCAAGTTGATTCTGACTCATAGTGACCCTACCTGACAGAATAGAACTGCCACATACAATTTCCAAGGCTATAAATATTTACAGGAGCAGACTGCCTTATCTTTCTCCCACAGAGAAGCTGGTGGATTTGAACCATCAACCTTTTGGTTAGCAGCTAAATGCTTTATTTAAGCCATTGCACCATTATGCAAATACAACCACTGCCGTGGAGTGAGAGCCAAATCATAGTGACCCCTCCTTGGATTCCTGAGGCAGTATCACTATGGAAGTAAATTGCCTAACCTGCCTTCTGAAGAGTAGCTGGTGAGTTTCAACTGCCAGCCTTCTGGGTAGCAGTCAAGTGCCTTAGGCACCATGCCACCAGAGCTCCTATTGCACCACTGTTGTTGTTGGTATGTGCCGTGGAGTCAGACCCGACTCATAGCACCTCCTCCTTGGGTTTCTGAGGCAGTATCACTATGGAAGTAGATTGCCCCATCTTCCTTCCGAGGAGTGGCTGATAGGTATGAACCACCAGCCTCCTGGTTAGCAGTCAAGTGCCTTTGGTACTATGCTACCAGAGCTCCTATTGCACCACTAGACCTCCTTAGATAGTTTTATAAGTAAACATCATTCTGGAGTCTGTAGGTGAGCCAAATGGTTAGAACATGCAACTACTAATAGAAAGTTTGGAGATTTGAGTGTGCGCAGAGGCATCTAGAAAGAAAGACCTTCTGATTTCTTTCTGAAAAATCAGCAGCTGAAAACTATGAAGCACGGTTCTCCTCTGACACAAATGGGCTTAGCACAGGTGGGAGTCACCTTGATGGAAACTGGTTAAGTATCTTTCTAAGTGAATTGATTCATTTTATGAAATCAAAACAACAACAACAGCAACAACAACCTGCCATTAAGTAGATATGGATTCATAGTGACTCTGCAGGACAGAATATTACTGCCTGCTTTGGTCATCTAGTGCTGCTTTAATAGAAAATACCACAGATGGGTGATTTTAACAAACAGGGATTTATTCTCTTACAGTTTAGGAGGCTAGAAGTCTGAGTTCAAAGTGCCAGTTCTACAGGTTGGGTGAAGGCTCCTCAACTTTGGGCTTCAGCTCTGACTCTTGCTCCTGGCCCACTGGAGCTGGAGGCTTCTCTTAACTCAGGCAACTACTGTCTGCTGAGGCTGACATATCCAAGGTTGACAAATAAAACAGCACAGTCCAAAGATTATCAAGTAACATGGAAGGCCACTAGTTAAAGTCTGGGCACAGTGCCAAGATCATCAGACAACATGGCAGGCCACTCACTGATGACTCAAGCAAATGCAGGATCCAGATGTGCCAAGAAGATATGAGACCTTTCTCAAAATGTCTTCTTATATATTGGAAGCAGAGCACATCCTTATGGCAGCTACTCAGCTGCTTGCAGTAGATTCCACCATGGAATTGATTACCAGTCTCATCATGGGGAATAACTACATCTAGCTGCCCAGGCACTCAAAACCAGGTGCAGCCAAGTTGACACATAACTTTAACTATCACACTGCTCTATAGGGTTTCCAAGGCTATAAGTCTTTGCAGAAGCAAACTGCCTAATTAATCATTCTCCCACATGGTGGCTGGTTGATTCAAACTGCTGAAATTTTGGTTAGTAGCCAAATGCCTTAAGCACTGTGCCACCAGAACTCTTTTAAGAAATTTAAGTGGAGTTGAATTCTGAGCATGTCATCATGCAAGTTTACTGTAGAGTATATTTATAATTTTTTTTGGTGGGGTAGCTATCTAAATGATCTATCTTAATGTAACTTTGTATTGGGTGGTTTGCCATTTTTTTTTTTTGCAAAATAAGAATTACATATGAGAATGCTAGGATAATTAAAGACACTTGGGCATTTTATGTTTAAACATATATTTAAGTATAAAACTAAAGGAACATGTCAAAATGATTACTATTTTGACTAAATGATTTCTGAAATAGAGATACTATTTTTTAAAATGCATGTAATGATTTGTCATATTGTTAATTAGAATTTAAGCATGTAGACTGTAGTATAAATAAAACAAAACCAAATTTGTTGCCATCGAGTTGATTTTGACCCATAACGACCATATAAGACAGAGTAGCACTGCCTCATAGGGTTTCCAAGGCTGTCAATCTTTACAGAAGCAGAAGTCCACATCTTTCTCCCAGGTAGCAGCTGGCGATTTTGAACCACTAACTTTTGGTTAACAGCTGAGCTCCACCAGTGTTCTTGTATTATATGATTAAAATACTTAAGAGAATTTCTAATCATTTTAAAGTAGCTTTCTCACTTTTATGATTATTATTGCTTAACACAAAAATGTAAGAAATAATTGAACATATTTCTAGTATCATCTTTTCTTTAAAGAATGCTTTTAAATATTTCTAAGATCAATCTCTTATAATACTTTAAAATGATTTGTAAAGAAATTAGACCCAAATATACTCATGCTTCTCTGGAGCACTCACATTGTACGTTATAGACAACACTCAAAATGTAAATGATATAGTTAAACAAGCATGGTTTCTGGGATTAAACAGAGTGTTGGAAACAGACTTAATTTTACTCTTTTGTAAATAAAATATGGTTATAAAGTTATATGATTCAAATATTATCCTGAGCAGATTGAACTCAATTTAATAAAAATGTAAGCAAGTAATTACACATGTGGGTAAAGTTTATATCCTTCAGCTTCCTCATTGCTTCAATTGCAGATAATTTTATATCTAAACAATTCAAAGTGATACAAAATAAAGGAAAATGTTGTGCTGGGTGAATGGTTGAAGACTTAGGTTTTAAACAATAAAGCATTCATCTCTTAATTTCTTGATTGTTTGTCATTTGTAATAATATTTATAAACACAATAAGCATATTTAAACTAATGTTGATTTTCTCCATCTGGATCTAAACAGTGTTTGGTCCTCCCAAACATTAATTATTGAAAGACGTAAAGAACTTTATGGTCATAATGAAGCCATTAATATAATTCACAAGGTTTTCCCTACTAGACTGTCTACAAACAATATTGACTCTATTAATTTCCAGGACCATTGAATAAAAGTGATTATGAAGGAATTGCTCTGGGATGGCCATGAGTAAATCATATTCAATGCTCCAGTGGACAACACCTCTTAAAATTATATTGAAATCTATAAATATCATCTGGACAAAGGGCAGAAGCATTTATAGCAGGATAATGATAGTACAATAATAAAGCAAAAATAACTGAAGTGGAAGTTCAGAAATCTGTGACCTAACTCTGTTCTTTCACTAGCTGACTTTGCGGGGATACACCACTTACTTTGTTGGGACTCAGTTTTCTAATTTTAATACCAAGGGCTCTACTAAGTTTTCTAATGACCTTTCCAGTTCTAATAAAAAAAAAAAATGTTGTTTTAAAGTTACAGTTGTTTGTAAATATAGGTTATTAATCAGTACTGTTAGATATGTTTTTATGTAATTTACTGAAAGCTGCCTCATTTTAAATGGTTTGGATTAATTCTGTGACAATAACAAAAATTAAAAAGAACGTAGCACATTATTCAAAATTTAACCTACACTCAATATGAGATAATTTTAATTTTCATTTGCATTCATGGTATTATTTGGACCAGTTTGGTTGGTTTCTGACTTAATGAGTAATAATATTTGATCTTATGGGTATATGACTCTTGCATTGAAAGCAAGTCTGGTGAAAGATAAAAATAAGATTTGCTTAAATGTAACCAATAATGTAATGTGCTTAATATAAATATTTACCACAGTGTGATTAGGATATATAGTCCTTGCAGAAAGATTTTATTATAAAATATTATGTACAGAGAGTAGAGATAATACATAGAAGAGCAAAGGTCTTTATATTCTTTTGAAATGTGATAATTATAAATTTTATTTTTTTCAAAATTTCTTTGAGGGATTGTATAATAAATGCCTCTCTTTTAAAATTTTAATTAGTATCTCCAGCTTTGTACATATGTTTACATAATCTGGCATTGCTGCTGATCAAGCTAGCTAGGTAGGTACTTAGCTAAGTAACTAGTTATACCTACATATAGATGTGTATTCATGTAAGTATGAATAAATGTATAC
>NW_006922468.1:474337-475544 GCF_000298275.1 Orycteropus afer afer
AATTCCGTAGTGATACTGCCTCAGAAGCTCAAGGAGGGGTTTCTATGAGTTGAATTGACTCCACAGCAGTGAGGTTTCGAATGTACTAGTCCTTTTGAAAGGTGTTTGGGTCATCAATTAACAATACAGACAAACTCAATGCTCTTGTACAGCTTAATCAACAGGGAGAGACAGACACCAACCAATGATAACAACAACAAAAAGAAAAATTATGTAGAGTAGCATACTCAGATAATATGGATAAGAAGATACATTAGGGTGAGGGGAATACATTATGCTTGGAAAGAGTGCTAATGTTTTACTTCGAGTAATCAAGATAACACTTATCAAGGAAATGATGTTTCAGCAACTGATGGAGGACAGTTAGCAGCTATCTGGTGGAAACGTTCAAGAAAGAGATACAGAAAGGCCTTGATGTGTGTGCTTTCCTGTAGTATGTAAATGGGAATAATAGAGAGGCCAGTGTCACCAAAGTAGGAGTGAGCATAATGAAAGGAAAAATCAGGAAAGTAAGTAGGTTGGGGGTAGGATGTGTCTGCCAGAGCATGTAGGATTGCCGGCCATTGTAAGATTGATGACTTTAAGCCACTGCAAAATTTTGATTAGAGAAGTGGTAGGATAAGATATATGTTTTCAAATGGTAACTTTAATATGTGGAGACAATATAGAGACTAGAGTGGGCCAGGTTTAGAAACAAAAATGCTAGACAGAAAGCTGTTGTATAATGCAGGTTGGAGTCGAAGGTGGCTAGGCCTAGGGTGGTAGCAGTGATGTTGATAAAAATATTCAGATTCTGGCTATAGTTTGAAGATAGAGACAATAGTATTTGCTAATAGATTGAATATATAGTGAGAGAAAAAAAAAAAATAAGCCAAGGTTCATACCAGGATGTTTTGCCTGACAATCTGGAAGTGACTTGTGATACTGAATGCTACTACTACTAGCATGTTTAGAGACGGGAATAAGATCAGGAATTCTTGTTCATATACTGTCAGAGGTTTTGATTTGGGACCTCTCTCCCTCTTTCTCTTTCATCCCTAACTTGTGTTACCAATGTAGTTTCTGTCTCTTTAAATAATGTTAAGATTTCTGCACAGATGAAATATGTCCTGCTTTGAAAAAGATCATAAACTTTTTGCTTGGTAAAATTTGAAATTCCACCATGGTTCCAGATTATTTCCACTTTCATTTAGAAACAAATAGCTTA
>NW_006922468.1:479994-485909 GCF_000298275.1 Orycteropus afer afer
CAAGGAGAGGTTGCTATGAGTCAGACTGAATTCATGGCAGTGAGTTTGGTTTCCAGTTTGGTTTCCAGGAAACAATGAGAATATGACAAGTTTTGATTGAATTTGTATACTACACCATATCTCAAAAGAACACCTAGCAGCCAAGAAAAAAGACACATCCAAGCTTCCTTGCTACCTAAATTGGATCTTGTAGCCAATAGGATTTATTATTAGGATATAAGTGGAAGAGTTTTGTGTAATATCTCCCTTTGTTCTTCTCTGTTACTTGTTATCTCCATTTGGTGGCTGAAGTGTGGATATCACACTTGGAGTGTGGAGCAAGCATGATGGGCCATGATTTAAAGATGCACAGAGAAATAAGAAGGAAGGAGGAATAAATACATGGATATCTGGCACCATGCCACTTGATAGCACCCCTGCCACTTAGCCAAATTTTTGTGTAAGGGAGAAAAAGTCTTCTTTATTATTTAAGCCATTTCTTTTTTCTTTATTATTTTTCTCATTCACAGCAAAACTAAAATTTGACTAATACAGAGACCAGACCAAGAAGTCTTTGTTTTACACTATTATGAGAAAAAAAAGAAAGGAAAAAATTATATGCAGAGGAACCACATTGAATAAGAGTAAAGTGGAATATTTATGCTGCTTAACTAAGTCAGACAAGTAATTTATGGAAAGAAAACATATTTAAATGTAAAAGCCTGGATTTGGATTAAAACCACAATATTTCATTTCATATGAACTTCAACTGTCTCCTTGGAAACTATGCTTAGAGAACTTTCTCTCAATATGGGCATGTATAAAATCCTGTCAATATGGTTTCAGGTTGAATGAATTAGTTTGACAGAATATTTTGCTAAAGATAATTTAAAAAATGGTTACAGTAGTATGTAGACAAGACACTGCAAAGAATTCAAGTCAGATTAAGAAGAGGCTGTGTAATGATGGATATGATTGCTGATGTCAGGTGGATCTTGGCTGAAAGGAGAGAATAGCAGAAATATGTATACCTGTTTACTGACTATGTACAGGCATTCAACTGTGGATTGTAACAAATTATGGATAACATTGCAAAGAATGGAAATTCCAGAGCACTTTATTCCTGCTGAACACAAACCAAGGGGCTGTCATTCAAACAGAGCAAGGGGCTACTACATAGTTTAAAATCAGGAAAGGTATGTGTCAGGGTTATAATCATTCATCATATGGATTCAATCAAATAAACTGAAAATCTGGACTACATAAAGAAGAATGAGGTATCAGGATTAGAAGAAGTCTCATTTACAACTTGTAATATACAGATGACACAACCTTGCTTGATCAAAATGAAGAGGACTTGAACTACTTACTGGTGAAGACCAAAGGCTACAGCCTTCAGTATGGATTACACATCAACATAAAGGAAACAAAAATCCTCAAAATTTGACCTATAAACAACACCATGATAAATGGAGAAAAGATTGAAGTGTCTAGGACTTCATTTTACTTGGATCCACAATCAACACTCATGGAAGTAGCAGTCAAGAAATAAAACAATGAATTGCACTGGACAATCCACTGCAAAAGATCTTTTTAAAGTGTTAAAGAGCAAAGATGTCATTTTGAAGAATAAGGCACACCTGACCCAAACTATGGCATTTTCAATTACCACATATGCATGCAAAAGCTAGCCAATAAATAAGGAAGAAGACTTGATGTATTTGAATTGTTGTGTTGGTGAGGATTATTGAATGGACCATTGACTGTCAGAAATATGACCAAATCTGTCCTGAAAGAAATATAGCCAGATTGTTCCTTAGAAGCAACGATAGTGAGACTTCATCTCTCATATTTTGATCAGAAAGGACCAGTCCTTAGAGAAGTTCATCATGCTTGGCAAGATAGAGAGTCAACAGAGAAGAGGAAGACCCTCAATAAGATTCATTGAAACAGAGGCTGCAACAATGGCTCAAATAAAGCAACAGTTGTGAGGCATGGAATTGAACATAGGACTGAACCATCCTTTGTTCTGTTGCACATAAAGTGGTTATGAGTTGGAACCAACTCGATGGCATATAAAAACAACAGCTTCCTTCTTTGAAAAAAATAATAACAATAATAATAAAAACTTGTGCTTCTCTGCCTGGCAGATTCCTGACAACATGTGTTGTCAAAAAGTAATTCACTTCTAAGGGGGAAATCTATTTAGTACATTCCAAAAAGAATCACCAACCAAGCAGTAAAATTACATTTCAACCATGATCAAGCAAATGTAGCATAATCAATTTGGTGTTAAAACATCTAAACACAATTATCTAAACACATAATTGAATTCTGAAAGTAGACATCAAACATAAAGGAAAGAATTTAACACCTTCCTGGTTATGTGTTTATAGTGCATTTACAGATACAAAATAAATTATAAAATTTTAAAAGCACATGCTTACTATTAAAAACTTTTCAAGTATTTTTTGGCTATCTGCTGTAGTCACAGCTAGATAACATTATGTAATGATTTATAAAGTCACAATTATCTCTTACGGCTCTAACAATACTATAGAATTTTTTGTCTACATTTATACTTCATAAGATATTGAATAAAATATTTTTGCAAATAATTAATCATCAAAGTCCATTACATTGATTTCATTAGTTGATGATTTATTTAAAAGGTCTATTAATGAGAATTCTGGTAGCATAGTGGCTAAGACACTTGCCTGCTAACCAGACGGCTAGCGGTTCAAACCCACCAGCCACTCCTCGGAAGGAAGGTTGGGCAATCCTACTTCCGTAGTGATACTGCCTCAGAAACCCAAGGAGCGGTCACTATGAGTCGGGTTTGACTCGACGGCACATAACAACAATAACAACAACATTAATGAGAAACAAATAACTTAGTTAACAAGACAAAAGTTCAATTAAACTGCTTATTTGGCACAATCAAGTTTAACTTTTTAAAATATTTATTCAGATCTTTCTATTGCCAAAATTTTCTAGGCATTGAGTATACAATGATGGATCAGGTACTGTATCTACTACATTATAAAATTCTTTAACACAGTGTTTTTACTGCTGGAACACAATAAACATTATGTAAGATTGTTATCATCATCATTATAAGCACTATAATCACTCTTCATCATAGTTGTTTATTTATTTATTTATTTAATCCCTTTACATCTGAAATAGAGAATCTATGTTGCTAGCACAGTTCTTGGTGCATATGACTATTTAAAAATACGTAAGGAGCTGATGATATAAAGATAGCTTATACAAATATAGGGGAGATTTTTGATGTAAAAAATTATTTCCTGACTATTTTTTGACATTCCAAATATGTTAAAAATCATATAGTTTCAGATATGTTTTTACAAGAGTATGTGATACTAGAATACAGCACATTTGTTTATAAAGCAATACTTTAAACAATATGCTATTTCTACTTCAATGTTTGTAAAATAGAATGTACATTAACTTTTGTGCTGATGTCATGAGAATGAGTGAAATAATTTTTTAATTAAGAACAATATTCACAGTGCAGTGGTCCCTTTATCAAACTGTGTCTATAGATTTCATAACTAATATAAATAAAATGACTGGAGATTAGTAGTTAGAATGAGATGATAACGTCAAGAGAAAGAAATAGTTACCTATACAAGCAGCAAGGCAGGAAGGAGGGAGAGGACAGAAAAGACAAAGGGGACTGGAATAGTTCGAGGAGTTAGCCACAGGGATCCAGGTAAGGGTGGTTGGAGGGGTTTCCAACAGCTAAGGGAGGAGACAAACTTGTCTGTCGGTTTGCACAACTGTGGTGATGTGTTGCTGTGAGTCTTGAGGCTGTGCCAATGGTGTTTCAAACGCAGTGGGGTGCACCTGTTGCACAGGTATCAGCCCAGCTTGCAGATTGTGACAGACTAGGAAGAAGGAGGAAGCCATCCACTTCTCAAAGAATTGGCCAGGGAGAACCTAATGAATAGCAGAGAAACATTGTCTGATACATTATTGCACAAATTTATCAATAGTCCAGAAACATTGTCCAAAACAGAGGAGGCAGATGAGTCATTTAGCATAGAAAGCTCTCAAAGTAGGACTGCATCATCAGAACAAAACCAGCCTTACTCATATGGATAAGGTAAAGCTTTCAAGACCTCCATTTGCTCACGTGGCACCACTCAAATTGAGGAGAAACAGCTGCAAACATCCATTAATAATCACAACATGGACTGTATGAAATATGAATCTAGGAAAATTGGAAGTTGTCAAAAATGAAATGGAACACATAAAGATTGATATCCTAGGCATTAGGGAGCTGAAATGGACTAGTTTTGGCCATTTTGAATCAGACAACCATATGATCTACTATGCCGGGAATGACAATTTAAAGAGGAATGGCATGGCATTTATCATCACAAAGGATGTTTCAAGATCTGTCCTGAAGTAAAATGCTGTCAGTGATAGGATAATATCCATACACCTATAAGGAAGACCCGTTAATACAACTATTATTCAAATTTATGCACCAACCACCAAAGCCAAAGATGAGGAAATTGAAGATTTTTATCAACTTCTGCAGTCTGAAATTGACCAAACATGCAATCAAGATGTGTTAATTATCACTGGTGACTGGAATGCAAAGGGTGGAAACAAAGAAGAATCACCAGTAGTTGGAAAATTTGGCCTTGGTGACAGAAATAATGCTGAAAATCACATAGTAGAATTTTGCAAGACCAATGACTTGTTCATTGCAAACGCCTTTTTTCAACAAGACAAATGGTGGCTGTACACATGGACTTCACCATATGGAACACACAGGAATCAGATTGACTACATCTGTGGCAAGAGGCAATGGAAAAGCTCAATATCTTCAGCTAAAATCAGGCCAGCAGCTGATTGTGGAATAGACCATCAACTGCTCATAGGCAAGTTCAACTTGAAGTTAAAGACAATTAAAACAAGTCCACAAGAGCCAAAATATTATCTAGAATATATCTCTCCTGAGTTTAGAGACCATCTAAAGAATAGATTTGATGCATTGAACACCAATAACCGGAAACCAGATGAATTGTGGATGAAATCAAGAGCATCATCTGAGAAAAAAAGCAAGAAGTCACTAAAAAGACAACAAAAGACAAGAAGAGCAAAATGGATGACAGAAGAGACTCTGAAACTTGCCCTTGAGTGGAGAGTACCTAAAGCAAATGGAAGAAATGACAAGATAAAAGAATTGAACTGAGGATTTCAAAGAGCAGCGTGAGAAGACAAAGCCAATTACTATAATGAAATGTGCAAAGACCTGGAGTTAGACAACCGAAACTGAAGAACATTCTCAGCATTTCTCAAGCTGAAAGAATTGAGGAAAAAAAATAAGCCTCAAGTTGCAATATTGAAAGATTCTAAGGGCAAAACATTGAATGATGCAGGGAATATCAAAAGAAGATGGAAGGAATACACAGTCATTGTACCAAAAAGAACTGGTCGATCTTCATCCATTTCAGAGGGTGGCATATGATCTAGAACCAATGGTACTGAAGGAGCAAGTCAAAGCTGCAATGAAGGAATTAATGAAGAACAAGGCTCTGGGAATTGACAGAATATCCATTGAGATATTTCAACAAATGAATGCCGCACTGGAGGCACTCACTTGGTTATGCCAAGAGATTTGGAAGACAGTTACCTGTCCAACTGATTGGAAGAGATCCATATTTGTACCCATTCCAAAGAAAGGTGATCCCACAGAATATGGAAATTATCGAACAATATCATTAATATCACATGCAAGTAGGATCTTCCTGAAAATAATTAAAAAAACGGTTGCAGCAGTATATTGACAGAGAACTTCCAGAGGTGCAAGCTGGTTTCAGAAGAGGACGTGGAACAAGGGATATCATAGCTGCTGTCAGATGGATCTTGGCTCAAGGCAAAGAATACCAGAAAGA
>NW_006922468.1:486009-489061 GCF_000298275.1 Orycteropus afer afer
CAAGGGATATCATAGCTGCTGTCAGATGGATCTTGGCTCAAGGCAAAGAATACCAGAAAGAAGTTCACTTGTGTTTTATTGACTATGAAAAGGCATTTGATTGTGTGGACCATGACAAATTATGGATAACATTGAGAAGAATGGGAATTCCCAAGCACTTGATTGTACTCATGAGGAACCTGTACCATGACCAGGAGGCTGTCGTTCAAACAGAACAAGGGGACACTACATGGTTTAAAATCAGGAAGGGAGTGTGTCAGGGTTGTATCCTTACCCCGTACTTATTCAATGTATATACTGAGCAAATAATCAGAGAAGCTGGACTATATGAAGAAAAACGTGGTGTCAGGATTGGAGGAAGAATCATTAACAACCTGAGATATGCTGATAATACAACTTTGCTTGGTGAAAGTGAGGATGACTTGAGGCATTTACTGATGAAGATTGAGGAACATAGTCTGCAGTATGGATTACATCTCAATATAAAGAAGACAAAAATCCTGACAACTAAACCAATAAGCAACATCACGATAAATGGAGAAAAGATTGAGTCGTCAAAGGATTCACATTGTTTGATTCTACAATCGAGGTCAAGGGAAGCAGCAGTCAGGACATTAGATGATGTGTATCACTGGGCAGGTCGGCTGCCAAGGAATTTTTTCAAGTGTTGAGGAGCAAGGATGTCTCCTTGAGGATGTAGATGTGCCTGACACAAGCCATGATATTTCCAATTGCCTCATACGCATGTGAGAGCTGGACAATGAATAAAGAGGACCGAAGAAGAGTTGATGCTTTTGAGTTGTGGTGCTGGCAAAGAATGCTGAAGGTTCCATGGAATGCCAAAAGAACTAACAGATCTTTCCTGGAGGAAGTGCAGCTAAGATGCTCCTTGGAAGAGAGAATGGCCAGACTTTGTCTCATCTACGTTGGTCATATTGTCAGAGGGGACCATTCCCTAGAGAAGGATGTCATGTTTGGTAAGGTGGAGGGTTGACGAAGGAGGGGAAAGCCTTTGACGAGATGGTTTGACATGATGGCTGTGACAATGGGCTCAAGTATAGAAAGGATCATGGAGCTGGCACGCGATCGGGCGGTGTTTATTTTCTGCTGTGCATGGGATCGCTAGGAGTCGGTAATGACTTGACGGCACCTAACAACAAAAACAATCAAGTTTAAGACAGGAATTACAAGACTTGAGGAAGTCGTGTGTGTAAGATAATGAAACTATGTTGTGTTCTGAAATAATTGTAGCATAACTACAAGGTTTAGGTCACAGACGGATTGCTATAGATAAGAGGTCCATATTTATAACCATTCCAAAGAAAGGTTATCCAACAGAATGTGGAAATTATTAAGCAATATCATTAATATCACACACAAGAAAAATCTTGCTGAAGATAATTAAAAACAGGTTGTGGTAGTATAATTGACAGGAAACTTCCTGAAATCCAAGCTGGATTCAGAAGAGGATTTGGGATGAGAGATACTATTGCTGATGTCAGACGGATCTTGGCTGAAAGCAAATACCAGAAAGATGTTTACTTGCATTTTATTTACTATGCAAAGGCATTGGACTGTGTGGATCATTACAAATTATGAATAATTTAATTATGTTAATGAAGAACTTGTACATAGACCAGAAAGCTGTTGTTCAAAAAAACAAGGGGGTACTGCATGTTTTAAAATCACGGTGTGCATGACGATCATAACCTTCCACCATATTTATACAATCTGTGTGCCGAGAAAATAATTTGAGAAACTGGACTCTATGAAGAAGATACTCAAAATCAGCAGTCATTAGGTAAATGAAAATTAAAACCACAGTGTGATGTCACTTTAAATGTACTCAATGTCTGTAGAAAATATGGAAGAACTGTAATTCTCAAAATCTGCTATATCAGTGACTGGCACAATTCAAATGGTTTTGCATTTATTTGGTGATTCAGTCCTCACCATGAGCCTTTAAATAAGTATAAATATTATTATTTCCATCTTAGGAAAATTATATTTGGAAAAACAGAAGTAGTGAGATAGTAACTTGCTAATAAGTACTATTTTATAAGTAACAGTGCAAAGATTCAAGAGAATCACTTACAAGTAATTAGTTCCAGATATTTCTTATATTTATCTCTTTATTCTATTGCCTTTCCATGAAGAGTTACAATGGTGGTAGAAATGAATAATCAGGTTTTATATAAATGGCTCAACTCAGTTGTTGAAGCCTGTGTATAGAAATCTTCAGAAAAGTTTCCAATTTAAAAATTTATTTTGTACTTGTTCTGCCAACCCCTAAAAAGTAGTAAAGACTAGACATATTTGTTAATTTATTTCTATTGCTGTTTAGATCAATAACAGTATCAAATTGTTTCAAATTTTCTAAGATTTCATGTTCTGAATTATGCTTATTTATCATTCCTTCAATGTTCTAGGCTTAAAAATTCAAGAAAATGTCATCTCAATTTGTTTGGGATCATGAAGAGAAAAGAACTAGCTTATTTTAAATGATTGTTTGAGTGAGAGGCAGGCACAGCCTACATCACTGAACCAGTGCTTTAGCTGCTTGTCAGTTGAGACAAAATTTAATACAATTTAAGGGGTAAAAAGAAGTCAAACTATTGTGGGATTTCACTATATACTCAACTTTCATTTTAAATGATAAGTAAGTTGACTTTCTATAGATACAGTTATAAAGTAGCCTAAATAATAATTTGAATCTATTAGTAAATTTATGCAGTTATCCAAGGATGATTGACTGGTTAGACCAGTTAGAATTGTATCTGGTTACACTAGCCATCCTTCAGATATTGATATTGATTTTGCAATAGACACTGTCGGCTTCAAAGTCAGTATGACACTTTAACTCAAATTGTTCCACTGAAGACAAATCCTGCAAACCTTTACTCTTCATCATTCATATTTTGGAAAAAAATATATGAATGAGGAAAGCACTATGAAATTTCATAATTAAATATGTAATGAAATAATTTGGAAACATAGAGATAATCTTTGTATAATACGAAAATAATTAATTCTTAAGAATTATAATGTAAAA
>NW_006922468.1:489253-490832 GCF_000298275.1 Orycteropus afer afer
TCTTTTTTGTTTGTTTTTTTATTACTTTCTTTTAATAGTTTTAAGACACCAAACCCACAGAATGAATGAACAACTTGGGTCCAGGGTGTATCCCGGTTCTCACAGTGCCTCCTGCTTCCATTTCTGGCTTCATTCACCCACCCAGCAGGCTTGCAACTTTTCATTCCCAGTGGATGACAGCACCTCCATAGCTCCTCTGCTGCTGCCACAGCCATGCTCTGTCTCCCATGACCCACCCCCACCAACATCAGGTCATGTGTAAAGTCTTGATTGCTGGAGCAGCAGTCTCCAGGAGCAGCAATATCCTGATCCAACTGCTCACCTGGAAGACCAGCCTCCAGTATACAGTGGATATAGAGTTCAGAATATGGTCCAGCAGGCCCCCATGGGGTTGTAATACAATAGGCTTTATGAAATTTAACTGCAAATTGCCTGGGGAATGCTTGTTTGCACAATGTCCAAATTATATAATGTTCCATTTCACAGATTGTATCATGAAGGTTAAGAGACACTTACCTGTGTGTGTGTGCATACATACATACATACATATGTGTGTATATATACATATATATACACACACACACACATATACAAACACAAACATAACACAATGCACTGCTGTTGAGGTGGATCCAACTCATATTGAACCTTACTTGGGTTTCCAAGGTGTTATCAGTATGGAAGTTGATTGTCCAGCCTTGCTTCCAAGGAGTGGCTGGTGAGTTTGAACTGCCAGCCTTCTGCGCATATATTTGTATATGTATATATGTGTGCGTGTGTGTGTGTATGATTTATCAGTCACTTTGTGGTTCTCTGGTTGCTTTCAAGTTGCTGTGATGCCAGAAGTTATGTCACCCACGTTGGACAAATTTCAGTGGAGTTTTTACACTAAGACAGATTAGGAAGAAGGATCTAGTGACCTATTTCAAAAAATATTTGGCCAGTGAAAAACTTTTGTCTCATATACTGCAGGAAGATGAAGTTCTCATGTTAGAAGGCATTCAAAAGACAGCTGTGGAAGGAAGGGCTACCTCCTCAAAGGAGAGTCAAATTTAATGATGTGGATGGAGTGAAGTTTCCGGGACATTCATTTCATGATGTCATATTACTCAAAATGAGAAAAAAAAAAAAGAGAGTCAAACATTTATTAATAATCAGAATGCGGAATTTATGAAATATGAATCTAGGAATATTCAAAGTTGTCAAAAATAAAATGGAAAACACAGAAGTCAATAACCTAGGCATTAGTGAACTGAAAAGGATTGGTATGGGCCATTTAGAATGGACAATCATTTGCTGATTTACTGGGAATGGAAAAGTAAAGATTGCACTAATAATCAAAAAGAATATTTAAAGATCTAGCCTGAAGGACAATGCTATCAATAATAGGATAATAGCCATACAACTACAAGGATGACTGAGAAGCTGGACTATATGAAGGAAAACATGGCATCAGGATTGGAGGAAGAATCATTAACAACCTGAGATACGCTGATGATACAACTTTGTTTGCTGAAAGTGAGGATGACTTGAGGCGCTTACTGATGAAGATTGAGGAACACAGTCTGCAGTATGGATT
>NW_006922468.1:491907-496756 GCF_000298275.1 Orycteropus afer afer
CTGAACAATGAACAAAGAATAATGAAGATGAAGTGATGCCTTTGAATTATGGTGTCAATGAAGAATATTGAATATACAATAAACTGCCCTAAGAATGACCAAATCTGTCTTGGGAAAAGTACAACCAGAATGTTCCTTAAAAGTGCGGATGGTGAGACTTCATGTCACTTATTTTGGAAATATTTTCAGGAGGGACCAATCTGTGGAGAAGGATATGATGTTTGGTAAAATAGAGGGTCAACAAAAAAGAGGAAGACCATCAACCAGAAGACCCTCAACACAGTTACCACATTAATGGACTCAAACATAGGAATGATTGTGAGAATGATGTAGGACTAGGCAGTATGTTGTTCTGTTGTACATAGGATTGCTATGAATCAGAAGTGACTCAAAAGCATCTAACAACAACAACAACAACAACAATTCTACAGATTCAAAATGGAGTCTTGTCAGTAATCACCACGCTATTTTCCTCTAGCACCTTAGTGCTTGAAAAAATAAGTATAGCAGTTTGAATTAGGGATTCTGGTGTTCTGAACAGCTCATTGAGTCAGAGTGCACCAAATTCAGAGGAGTAGAATTAGAGAGAAGAAAGGTACAGGGGAAAAAAAAAAAAAGAAGATCTATCCTGCAGAGAGCCAGCTGGCAGCTGAGAAGGGCCACCGGAGTTTTCCTTTGGGGAAACTGAGACTTCCTTGGGTTAAGGCAGAAGACACACCACATCAGCATACCAGCAACCACACCAGCATACCAGTGATCACCCCAAGGATCTACCTTCAGCACCTGATTTTATTGGTAACTTGGGTTGGCTAGGTGCAAATGCCTACGTCTAGCACCTCTGAAATCCAAGCAGAGAGTCCATTGGAGTTGCAGGAGGGTGGGCCTGGGAAAGTGCCCCTGTAGCAGATCACCATGTAGGCTTGGGTCATCTCAGTGGCACTGAGAGGTCTGCGCTTGACCTTATCACTAACATTGGGACCACAGATTACTAGGAGAAACTCTCCCAACTCCAGGGCCACTGAAGCCAAGCAGATCTCTGGCATCGCAGGTGGGTGGACTCATAGAGGAACTCCAGAGACGGATCACAGCCTGGGCCAGTGAGGCCAGAGCTACAGGCAGGCAGGGCCAGAGAGAGAAACCCCTGTGGCAGATCGTAGAGCTGGGAAGTTGTCTTGGGTTGGCTTGTTGGCACCTAGGGGCCTCAGGAGTGGTGTGTTTGCATTTGTCAGAGCCTAGCAGAAAGCGACAAACCACTAACAACTGGTGTCTTTGCTGAAATTGAGTTGTAGGCCTGTAAATAACAGTATAATGTCATCAGTAGCAGCCAGCTCAAAGTCCTGGAAACTGCCCCTAGCAACAGTGAGCTTTCCTTCTTCCACTCCCACCCTCTCTGCCAATAACTTCACTCATCCAATAGATGAAACCACATTCAGCCAACATAAAACCTCCCGTTGAGAACTTTAAACCCTCTTTACAATAAACAGAAACCAATATCCACATTCCACACAGTGATTCCTCCATCACAAAGAAAACTGCAGAGCAACCCAGAACACCTGAATTAATAACTAAAAAATAAAATAAAATACACCAGCTTCATCTTTCCAAAATATTAAACTATAAAACCAAGACAAAATAAATTAATACATAACCAACAGTTAAAGACAACCTCAAAATGTCTAAGAAACAACAGGCAACCTCAAATCAAACCAAAAAACAGGACAAGGCGTTAGAAGCAAAACCACAAACAAAGGTCTCATTAAACAGGGAAGAAGAGAAGGCAATGGAAATATCTGAGAAGGAATTTAGAAGATACATTTATGGAGCTTTACAAGAGCCTAAGGAAACTCCAAACAGAAACAAGGAGAACACAGACAGTTCCCTGAAAGAACTCAGGAAAATCATTCTAAAACAAAATAATAAGATTAATGCACAATCAGAACTCATACAAAAACAGCAGTTAGAAATCCAGGAGATGAATGCCAAAATTACAGAATTACACAACACAGTAGAAGCACAAAAGAATAGGTTAGAACTGGCTGAAGAATGCATACCCCAATTACAAGACAAATCCCTGGAACCAGCCTGTATGAAGAAAAATCAGAAAAAAGATTTAAGAGAAATGAAGAGAACCTAAGAATTATATGGGATGACATGAACAGGAACCACATAAAACTCATTGGAATTCCAGAACAAGAAAGGGTGAAAAAAAAAACACCGAGAAAATTGTGGAAGACCTGCTAACAGAAAACTTCCCCCATATCATGAAGGAAGAAAATATATTTGTCCAAGAAGCTCATAGAACCCTATACAAAATAGATTCTAAGAGAAAAACACTGAGGCATAATATAATCAAATGATCCAAAACCAAAGACAAAGAAAAATTTTGTGAGCTGCCTGGGACAAAAGAAATATTACTTATAATAATCAAACAGTTAGGCTGAGCCCTGATTACTCAGCAGAAATCTTGTAGGCAAGAAGGCAATGGTATGGCATATATAAAACACTCAAGGAAAAGAACTTCCAATCAGCAATCACATATCCAGCCAAATTATCCATCAAATATTAGGATGATATCAAGGCATTGTCAGAAAAACATAAATTAAGGGATTTTGTAAAAATCAGACCAACCTTACAAGAAATACTTAATGAAGTTATTTCAATAGAGAACTCACAACAGAGATCAACAAAATCAGGAAATGTGGCATCAACACTAAAACCAAATAGAAATAGAAACTCAAAATAAGACCACAAAACATTGTGTACACAACAACAGCAACTAACCTATCAGAGAGAATAAAACTTCTAGGTACAAACTTCCAAATAGAGAGGAAAACAAGACAATGTCTTCACAGTATGCACTGTTCTAAAAATGTAGAGACAAGTATATACTGCAAGGTAACCACAGAGAAAAGTAACAATCTCCCTCAGGAACTCCAGAAGGAAGGAAAACATATGGGTTTAATGAGCACAAAACCAACAAGAAAGAAGAAAAGGGAGAAAGCATTTGCCAACAAATCAAACTCAGCCCAGAAAAGTATATGGACCAAGGAAACACCAACAATATGACAAAAAAACACAATAGAATGATAGCAATCAATTCATATCTATCACTAATTACACTCAATTTGAATGGACTAAATACACCTAGCAAGAGTAAGAGCGTGACAGATGGATAAGAAAAGAAGACACATCAATATGTTGCCTGCAAGAGACCCATCTTAGACACAAAGACAAAAACAAATTAAGAGTTAAAGGATGGAAAAAATATACCAAGCCAATGGAAACCAAAAAAGAGCAAGATTGGCAATATTAATTTATGACAAAATAGACATTAAGGTGAAAAACATCATAAGAGATGAAGAAGTACATTATATGATGCTGAAAGGGTCAATTGACAAAGAAGACATTACAATAATAAATATTTATGCACCTAATGAAAATGCTTCAAAATACATGAATCGACTATTAACTGACAATTGTCAACTCTACAATAGTAGTAGGAGACTTTAACACACCACTCTCAAAGACAGACAGGTCAACTAGAAATAAAAAAAAAAAAAACCTCAACAAAGATACAGAAGAACTAAACAAGACAACCAACCAACATGACCTCATAAACATACACAGAGCATTTCACCCAACAAAAACACAATTCAGTTTTTTCTCCACTTCTCCACTGCACATAGATCCTTGTCCAGAATAGATCATATGTTAGGACATAAAACAAGCCTCAATAAATTCAAAAGCATTGAAAGACTACAAAGCATCTTCTTGGACCACGATGCTATAAAATTAGAAATTAATAATAGGAAGAGCAAGGAAAAGCATCAAACATATGGAAGCTGAAAAATTAACTGCTCAAAAACTACTGGGTAATAGAATACACAAAAACTGAAATTAAAAAAAAAAATCTAAAAACAAATGAGAATGAAGATATATCATACCAAACAGTGAAAGCAATACCCAGAAGACAGTTTATAGCAATAAATACATACATCAAAAAAGAAGAAAGAAACAAAATCAACACTCTAACTCATCAACTCCAACAACTAGAAATAGAACAAGCATATATTCCTACAGTATCTAGAAGCAAGGAAATAATAAAAATCAGAGCAGAAATAAATGAATCAGAAAACAAAACCAACAAAAATAAAAATATAGAAACAATCAACAAAACAAAAAGCTGGCCCTTCAAAAAGATTAATAAAATCAATAAACCATTGGCAGACCTAACAAAAAAAAAAAAAGGAAAGAGAAGATCCAAATCACAAGAATTGTAAATGAAAATGGTGTCATCACAACAGAACCAACTGAAATAAAAAAAGATACTGACAGAATATTATGACAAACTGTACTCCAATAGATTTGAGAACCTAGAAGAGATGGGCAAGTTTCTAGATCACAGCACCTATCTAAACTATCTCACTCAGAGATAGAAAGCTTGAACAGACCTATAACAAAAGAAGAAATTGAACAGGTCATAAAAACACTTCCCACAAAGAAAAGTCCTGGCCCTGCTGGCTTCACTGGAGAATTCTATCAAATATTCAGAGAAGAGTTGACACCTAGGCTACTCAATCTATTTCAGAACATAGAAAAAGAAGGGAAACTCCCAAACTTATTTTATGAAGCAAGCATAACACTAATGCCTTGTATGCATGTGAGAGCTGGGCAATGAATAAGGAAGACTGAAGAAGAGTTGATACTTTTGAGTTGTGGTGCTGGCGAAGAATGCTGAAAGTACCATGGACTGCTAAAAGAACTAATAGATCTGTCCTGGAGGAAGTGCACCTGAAATGCTCCTTGGAAGCGAGAATGGCCAGACTTTGTCTCACCTATTTTGGTCATG
>NW_006922468.1:496856-497738 GCF_000298275.1 Orycteropus afer afer
GTTTTGCTGTGCATGGGGTCACTATGAGCCAGAAATGACTGGACAGCACCTAACAACAACAACAACAATAACACTAATACCAAAACCAGGGAAAGACACCACTAGAAAGGAAAACTACAGATCAATATTCCTCATGAACATAGATGCAAAAATCTTTAACAAAATCTTAGCCAACAGAATCCAACAACATATCAAAAAATTATTATACCTGGACCAAGTGGGATTCATACTAGTTTTACAAGCGTGCTTCAACATCAGAAAATAAACCAATGTAATCCACCACGTAAACAAAACAAAAGAAAAGAACCACATGATTATATCAATTGATGTGGAAAAGGCATTTGATAAAATACAACATCAATTCCTGTTCAGAACTCTCAGGAAAATAAGGATAGAAGGGAAATTCCTCAACATAATAAAGGAATTTATTATGTAGGAGCTCTGGTAGCATAGTGCCTAAGGCATTTGACTGACAACCAAAAGGCTGATGGTTCAAACCTACCAGCCACTGCTTGGAGGGAAGGTTGGGCAATCTACTTCCATAGTGATACTGCCTCAGAAACCCAAGGAGGGGTTGCTATGAGTCAAGTGTGACTCCACAGCACATAACAACAACAACAACATGCAAAAACAAAGGAAAACATCATTATTAATGGAAAAAGATTCAAGGCATTTTCCTTTTGAATGGGAACCAGAGAGGGATGCCCTCTATCTCCACTTCTATTTAACATTGTATAGGAAGTACTGGCTAGGATAATAAGGCAAGAAAGGGAAATAAAAGGCACACAAATTGGCAAGGAGAAACTAAAACTTTCTATTTGTGGATGATATGATCCTGTACATAGAAAACCCAAGGGATGCAATTAAAAAAAAAAAAAAAAA
>NW_006922468.1:499001-500308 GCF_000298275.1 Orycteropus afer afer
GGGTTTGAACCACCAGCCTTCTGGTTAGCAGTCAAGTCATAGTGCCTTTGGAACTATGCTACTAGAGCTCATTAGAGAGATGCAAATCAAACAACAATGAGATATTATCTCACCCCAGCAATAAGAGCAAAGTTCAACAGATCAGAAAATAATAAATGCTGGCAAGGTTGCAGAGAGATTTGAACTCTTGTGTACTATTGGTGAGATTGTAAATGGTACAACCATTGTGGCAAACGGTATGGCATTTCCTTAAAAAACTGAAAATAGAAGTACCATTTGACTAGCAATATATCCTAAAGAGGTGAGAGATAGCACACAAACAGACATATGTACACCCATGTTTATCACAGCACAAGTCACTATAGCAAAGAGATGGAAACAACCTAAATGCCCATCAACGGATGAGTGTATAACCAAATTATGGTATATGCCCACAATGGAATACTATGCCACATTAAAGAACAATGAGGGATACACAGATCATATCACAATATGGATGAACCTGGAGGACATCATGCTGAATGAAATAAGTCAATTGCAGAAAGAGAAGTACTGTATGAGCCCATTACTGTAAAAAGACAAAGAAGGGTTTGCTTGGGATAGGGAGCTCACTTAGTAGGTTACCAGGATGGGGAGGGAAGGAGAGGGATTAATTTCAGGCTAGTTAGGGCCTACACGCTGACGTGGGTAGAAGAAGGGATATAGAGGAAGGATCTGTGATCTCTATGATAACATTAGGAAATTGAAGGAAACCAAATTGTGCACATAAGAGATAGATAACAGATACTAATACCAACAAATGTGTCCACAATACTGCATTGCCATTAACACCAAACACCAGGCTACAGATAAATACATAAATACCTGAGACGATCAGATAAGCCTAAGTGAACAGAAGTATACTCTAGACCAAGGATAGATTCAGCTGAGGCTAATCTTGCACAGACAACAGTGATACAAAATACCTGTAATCTTTACAGAAACAATAGAAGACAGACACAGAGTAATCTGTCACAGACAACCAGACACTATGGGAGAGAGATTCTATAGATCTACTGTCTCAGGACCATGGTACTGGGGGACACCAGACTCAATTGGGAGAGATCCAATAGATCTACCATCTCAGGACCATAGTATAGAGGGACACCAGACTCAATTGGCAGAACACAATACATAAAAGCCTTGCTCCACATCCTATGTTGGTGAGTAGTGACTGGGGTCTTAAAAACTTTCAAGCAGCCATCTAAGATACAGCTAATGGTCTCCTAGTGTCAGAAGTGAAGAAAAACAAAACAAAACAAAAAAAA
>NW_006922468.1:500533-505314 GCF_000298275.1 Orycteropus afer afer
AGTTAACAAAATGTACATCCAGAGCACTCAACCCAGGATGATGCACCCACATACTCTATGGTAATGCAACCCTTAGGGCAATAGACCATGGAACACCAGAGGACCAACATCCAAATTGAGAAAATGCAGGGCAAACAGGAGTGCATAAATATGAGGGGCATAGGGAGAGGGTTATAGGATAGGGAGGGGAGGAGACTGGGTTAAGGTTGGACATGGCAAACGGGGAATGAAACTAAATGTACATATAATATTTAATGTACAACAAGCGCTTAAAAAAATCTACATGTGTATTCAAAAGGAGCCCTTGTTGTGCGACGTTTAAGCACATCCACTGCTAACCAAAATGTTGGAGTCTTAAACTCACTCTGTAGCTCTGCAAGAGAAAGACTTGGTGATCGGCTTTCATAAAGATTACAGCCTAGAATCTCCTGTGAGGCAGTTCTACTCTGTTAAATAGGGTTGCTATGATTCAGAATCTACTCCACTGCACCCAACAACAACAACATATTAAAGATAAATAAATGAGTAAAACCTCAGTGTTTTAGTGGGCCTTCATGTCTGGGAGGTGACCTTCGGAAGTTTTCCTTGTTGTTAAGTGATATCAAGTTGACTCAGACTCAAAGCAACCCTGTGTACAACAGAACAAAACACTGCTTGGTCATGTGCCATCCTCATAATTCCTGCTGTTTTTGAGACCATCACTACAGCCATTGTGTCAATAAATCTTGTTGAGGGTTTTCTCCTTTTTCTTTGTCCCTCTAATTTACCAAACATGACATACTTTTCCAGAAAATGGTCTTTTCTGACCACACGACCGAAGTAAGTGAGACAAAGTCTGACCATTTTCACTCCAAGGAGCATTCTGGCTGCCTTTCTTCCAGGACAGATTTGTTAGTTCTTTTAAAAGTCTGTGATATTTTCAGTATTCTTCACCAAAGCAGTAATTCAAAGGCATCAACTCTTCTTCAGTCTTCATTATTCATGTCTAGCTTTCACATGCATATGAGGTGCTGGACAATACCATTGCTTGGGTTAGGCACACGTTAGTCTTCAAAGTGACATCTTTGCTTCTTAACGTTTTAAGGAGGTCTTTTGCAGCAGATTTGCCTAGTGCAATAAAATGTCTGATTTCTTGACTGCTGCTTCCATGGGTATTGACTGTGGATTCAAACAAAATGAAACCCCTGACAATGTCAAACTTTCCATTTATCATAGCACTCCTTATTGGTCCACTTGTGAGGATTTTTGCTTCTTTATGTTGAGGTGTAATCTATACTGAAGACTATAGACTTTGATCTTCATCAGTAAGTGCTTCAGGTCATCTTCATTGTCAGCAAGTATTGTTGTATCATCTGCATATCACAGGTTGTTAATGAGTCCTTCCAATCCTGATGCCAAGTTTCTCTTCTTATACTACAGCTTCTCAGATTATTTGCTCAGCATACAGATTTTATGAATATGGTGACAAGATAAAAACCTGATGCACACCCTCCCTGATTTTAAACCATGCACCATCCCCTTGTTTGTTTGAATGGCAGCCTCTTGGTCTACATATAGGTTCTTCAGGAGCACAATCAAGTGTTCTGGAATTCTCATTCTTCTCAATGTTATCCATAATTTGTTATGATGCACACAGTCAAATGGCTTTACATAGTCAATAAAACAAGTAATCATCTTTCTGGTATTCTCTGCTTTTAGTCAAGATCCATCTGACATCAGCAATGATATCACTTATTTCACTTCCTCTTCTGAATCCTGCTTGCATTCCTGGAAGTTCCTTGTCAATATAGTGCTGTAACCATCTTTAAATTATCCTCAGCAAAAATTTACTTCAGTGTGATATTAATGATAATGTTCAATAACTTCCACATTCTGTTGGATCATCTTCCTTTGGAATGGGCACAAATATCAATCTCTTCTCATCAATTGACCAGGTAGCTCTCTTCCAAATTTTGTGATATAGGTGAGTATGTGCCTCCAGTGCAGCATAAGTTTGTTGGAACATCTCAGTAGATATTTTGTTAATTCCTAGAACCTTGTTTTTATTCATTCCTAGAGCCTTGTTTTGTACATCTTTCAAAACCATTGGTTGTTTTTCATATGCTATCTCTTGAAATGATTGAACATTGATTATTCTGGTTATCTCTAGTTCCGCTCTGACAGGAATATACCACAAATGGATGGCTTTAACAAACAGCTGTTTATTCTTACAATTTGGAGGCTTTAAGTCCAAGTCCAAAGTGCCAGGCTCTAGGGGCTGGGTGAAAGTCCCTCAACTTTGGGGTCCAGCTTTGCCTCCTGCTCCCGGCTTATTGAAGCTAGAGGCATTTCTTCACTCAGACAGCTGATGGCTGATGAGGTTGAGAAGCCCCAAGGTTGACAAGTAAAAAAGCACAGTCCCAAGATTACCAAACCACAGGGTAGGCCATTAACTTAAGTCCCAAGGTCAGCAGAGCATAGCAGGCTGCTGAGCAATGACATGGCTACATGCAGGGCCCAAGCATGCCATAGGCTAGAGACCATTCCCAAGGCTTCTCCTTATATGCAGGAGGCAGACCACATACCCAAAACAGCTACTCAGCTGTTTGTGGTAGATCCCACCATGGAGATGATTGCCAGTCTCATCATGGGGAATAACTACCATCAGCTGCCCAGCCGCTCAACCAGACCCAGCCGAGTTTACACACAAACATAACCATCACATTGATCAACACTTTTTGGTACAGTGACTGTATGTATATTCTATCTTCTTTTGATGCTTCCTGCATCATTCAATATTTTTGCCCATAGAATCCTTCAGTGTTGAATGTGAAGCTGGAATGTTTTCTTCAGGATTTTCAGTTTGAGAAATGCCAAGCATGATCTTCCCTTTTGATTTTTTAACTCCAAGTGTTTTCACATTTCATCATAATACTTCTCAAGCTTCCCATTGAAATCTGTTCAGCTCTTTTATCTCATAATTTCTTCCATTCACTTTAGCTACTCTCCATTTAAGAACAAGTTCCAGAGTTTCTTCTGACATCCTTTTTGGTCTTTCCTTCCTTTCCTGTCTTTTTAGTGACCTTTTGCTTTCTTCATATATGATGTTCTTGATGTCATCCCACAACTAATTTGGTTATCAATCATTGGTGTTCAATGCATCAAATCTATTCTTCAGATGATCTCTAAATTCAGCATGGCTACACTCAAGGTCATATTTTAGTTCTCATGGACTTGTTCTAATTTTCATCACCTTTAGCTTGAAATTGCATATGAACAATTGATGGTTTGTTCCATATTTAGCTTTGGCCTCGTTTTGACTGATAATATTGGGCTTCTCCATCACTTCTTTTCATTGATATAGTCAATCTGATCCCTATGTCTTCCATGTGGTGACATCCACATTTACAGTCACTGTTGTTGAAAAAAAGTATTGGCAATGAATAATTCATTCATCTTTCAAAATTCTGTCATGCAATCTCTGGTTCATATCTATCACCAAGACCATATTATCCAACTTCTGATGATTCTTTTTTGTTTCTGTCTTTTGCATTCCAATCACCAGTAATCATTGATATATCTTGATTGTTTGTTTGGTCAGTTTCTGACTGCAGAAGTTGGTAACATTCTTAATTTTTTTTTTCTTCATCTTTGGCTTTAGTGAGTGGTGTGTAAATTTGAGTAATAGTAGTATTAACTGGTTTCCGTGTAGATATATGGATATTAGCCTATCACTGACAGCACTGTACTTCACCACAGATCTTGAAACACTCTTTTCATGATGAATGTGACACCATTCCTCTTCAATTTGTCGTTAACAACTGAGTAGGTCATATGATGATCTGATTCAAAGTGGCCAATGCCAGTCCATTTCAGTTAACTAATGCCTAGGATATCGATCTTTATGCATTCCATTTCAGTTTTGACAACTTTCAATTCTCCTAGATTCATACTTTGTACATTCCTCTTTCCATTATTAATGGTTATTTAGGACATTTGACTGATAACCAGAAGCCTGGCTGTGCAAACCCACCAGCCACTTCTCAGAAGGAAGATTGGGCATCTATTTCCATAGTGATACTGACTCAGAAACCCAAGGAAGGGTCGCTTTGAGTCAGAAATGATCAATAACCATGAGTTTAGTTTGTTTCTGCAGCTGTTTTATCCCATTTTGAGTTGTGATTCATCAGCAAACAAAGGCCCTGAGAGGTTTACTTCATCCACATCATTAACATTGACTCTACTGTGAGGAGGCAGCTTTTCCCCAGTTATATTTTGAATGTCTTGCAATGTGAGTGAGCTCTGGTAGCATAGTGCCTAAGATATTTGACGGCTAACCAGAAGGCTGGCGGTTGAAACCCACCCACCACTCCTTGGAAGGAAGATTGGACAATCTACTTCCATAGAGATACTACCTCAGAAACCAAAGGAGAAGTTCCTATGCGTAGAATTGACTCAAGAGCAGTGAGTTAGGTAATTAGTTTCCAAAGTGAAGTGCTCACCTTTCAGCACTATATCATATAATTATTTCAGGGCTATTCATAAAGTTTTCCAGTGCTATATATCAAACAGTGTTTCATTGCTATTCATAAGGTTTTCTTTGGCTAATTTTTTGGAAAGTGTATGGTCTCTTCCTTCTTCCCAGCCTGTCTTAGTCTGGAAGGCCCACTGAATCCTGTCCACCATGGGGGACACTGCTGGTATTTGAAATACTGGTGGGACAGATTCTAGCCTCACAGCAACATGCAAGCCAACACAGTACTGAGAGATGAGTGATATAATTTTTCCTTAGTCATATATAT
>NW_006922468.1:508177-513525 GCF_000298275.1 Orycteropus afer afer
CAGTATGGATTACATCTTAATATAAAGAAAACAAAAATCCTCACAACTGGACCAATGAGCAGCATCACAATAAATGGAGAGAAGATTGAAGTTGTCAAAGAATTCACATTGCTTGGTTCTACAATGGATGCCAATGGACGCAGCAGTCAGGACATTAGACGACATGTAGCATTGGGAAAGTCAACCAAGAAGGAAGTGTTTCAAGTGCTGAGGAGCAAGGATATCTCTTCGAGGACTAAGGTGTGCCTGACACAAGCCATGATATTTCCAATTGCCTCGTATGCATGTGAGAGCTGGACAACGAATAATGAAGTCCAAAAAAGAGTTGATGCTTTTGGGTTGTGGTGCTGGCAAAGAATGCTGAAAGTACCATGGACTGCTAAAAGAACTAACAGATCTGTCTTGGAGGAAGTGCAGCCGAAATGCTCCTTGGAAGCGAGAATAGCCAGACTTTGTCTCACCTATTTTGGTCATGTTGTCAGAAGGGACCATTCCTTGTAGAAGGTTGTCATGCTTGGTAGGGTGGAGGGTCGACAAAAGAGGGGGAGGCCTTCAACAAGATGGATTGACACGGTGGCTGTGATGATGGGCTCAAGTATACTAGGGATCGTGGAGCTGGCGTGGGATTGGGCAGTGTTTCGTTCTGCTGTGCATGGGATTGCTTATGAGTCTGAAACCAGTCGATGGCACCTAACAACAACAACAACAACAACAATGTGTGTATATATATATATAGGACAGAAAAGGTAGAGGGGACTAGAGTTTGCTATTGTTTTCACTCACGCAGATATAACTCAGGAATTGTTTCCAGTGCAGTGTTGGCCTTTGTTTTGGAACTCAAGGAATATTTCAAAATGATTAATTTCTAGTCCTCTTTCTGCCCCAAACAGAGACATTTCTTCAGATCATCTACTTGAGAATCTGGTTGGCCCCCTGAAGGTAAAACTGAAGAAAGTGTAGTCTCCAAGGCTGTACCCTCAAAAGTTTCTCACTGTAAAGTTAGTCTACCCTTGGACTCCAGAAACTGATCGGAATTGTCATTTAAGTGTCTCTATCAGTTTATGGCTCCAGCAGTTTCTTCTCCAGATAAAGATCTCAGCTATGATTTGGTATATTTAGTCATCTTTTCAGATCTTAGAATAGAAGTTTTTCCTGTGACCTTTATTCTCTGATGACTATAAAAGTAGAAATAGATTTTCAGCTTCTTTAGGTTTTTTTTTTTTTCTTTCTTTCTCACTGTAAAGATGGCAGTGATGGCAACAAGTGTTTTGCATGTAGGCACTAATACCGAAGTCACCCATTCTTTATTACAGCACATGATACTTTCACCAACATATACAATTTTATGAGTTTATAAAAAGACATCAGTGCATTATGAGGGACTGAATTCTTACCAAGTTTGGTCTCTATCTACAATAGAATAAACTAGAAACAATAAGAGAAAAGTATTTGAAAAATTACAAATATTTGAAAATTAGAGGACATACCTCTAAATAAGCTATAACTCAAAGAAAAACAAACCAAAGAAAATATGAACATATTATTACAGAACAAAAACAAAATATATCGAAGTTTGTGGGATATAGTTAATGTGGTTCTTAGGGAGAAATTTGTGCATTGATGATTTTGTAAGAAAAAATGATCTGAAATCAATAACTTAAGCTTCCTTCTTTAGGAGGTTTGTTATTGTTAGGTGTTTTGGAGGTAGGAGTATAAAAATAAATTAATACTTTGTACACTCACTGTAAGCAACCAACAAAGAAAAGAAGGAAGGAAGAGAGAGAGGGAGGGAGGGAGGAAGGAAGGAAGGGAAAGAGGAAGGAAGGAAGGGAGTGAGGGAACAAAAATATTGTTTATAAATTACAAAGAGAAAGGAACATGACGCCTCTTTAACTTCCGTAACTTTTAAGAAATAGAATGTTCTTTCTTTTGTCTTCAGTGATGTATTTTAGGCTTGTGGCTTGGCTGGTTGTGGCAGTTGAAGTCAGAAATATCTTAAGATGTTAGAAATAACATCAACAACAACAACAATAACAACAATGGTTCATGATAAACCAGAAACTGTATTTTCTTTTAATCTTACAAAAAGTTCCCAACACTGACTAACTAGATAGATCCTTCTCATTTATGGCAGTTGTGCTATTTAATTTGATAAGTGCTGTTGTACCTGGTGATGCTTGAAATGACAGAATATTAATAGTACATTTCCTTGGACCATAAATGATACTTTAAGATTTGTGGGCAATATTTTGAATTTCTAGGTTCCTTATATTGGAATTCTAACTTTTAAAATTATTTTTAAGTTAATATAAATCAAGAGTGTATTAGGAGTAAAATTTAATGTTTACATGAGTTTTTAAACTTAATCAATAGGATTCTAAGAACACTCAGCTTATAGGAAGACAATTTGACTCCCTGCTCCAATGCATTTCGCAGGAATCTGTGAAGAGTATTAGTATGTGCTTCCTTTTCCTGCTGAGAGAGATATCATATGCCCATATTTTAGATATATATTTATCAACATCATAGAAGTTTTGGGTTAAAAAAGTTAATAATAATTTGAAGAATCTAATTTGACCCCAACAATTAGCTCATGAGTCCCCAGAGAAGTAAAGGATAATAGATGAAGTCACTCAAAAATGTGGTGGGGCTGTCTTGATAGGATCAAGATGTCTAAATACAATTTGCATAAAAATGTTGAGAGTTTAATATTGTTGCTTTTATTGCCAGTTACTGTCGAATCAATTCCGAATTATAAAAACCCTAAGTTGTCTGAATATTTGCCATTGAAAGATTGTCATCAGTCATCTTAATTTTAAGGTAAAAATTAATAACTTATTTCTATTATGTTTATATATCCTATAGTTTACAAAAGTTCAAAGTGAGGATCATTGATTGTGACAAATTAATAGCATTCTAAAAGCATGACATTATACAACTTAACAATGAAAAAATTTAATGAACCAGAAATGGATAAAAACAGCAATGATCAAATTATGCTGGAAAATAAAGTATAATAGTCCACAGTTAAGTTTAATATATTACATTGTAAATCTACAAAATGTTTCACTATGATTTAAGATTAATATAATACAATACAGTGAATGACTGAAGAAACAGTTTTCTATTTAACTGCAAACAGATATTCTATCAGTGAAGATTTTGTACATAATTTAGGGACATTTAGGAAAGTGTAAAAGTATTAGGTTTATTTACTTTTCTCTCCTTTTGAAACTCTTGTTTTCTTGTGTTTGCTAATCTAGCTAATGGGGAATAATCAAACTCAAAAAATATAAACCATTTATAGCGATATGGCCCAGAAAGAACTTTTCTCACAGGATAAAGAAAAAAAATAAAGAATACGGATAGTTCAAAAAGTAAACGAAAAAGCGAAACACACTGCCATTGAGTCTTACTGACTCATAGCAACCCCTCCTTGAGTTTCCAAGGCGTTATCACTATGGAAGTTGATTGCTCAACCTTCCTTCCAAGGAGTGGCTGGTGGGTATGAACTGCTAGGCTTCTGGTTTGCAGTCAAATGCCTTAGGCACTAAAAGTATGAGCATTTAAATTTGATTTTTATTCAAATATATTTATGTATGTGGCATAGCATTAGAATGACAAAATGAAGGATTTTCTCATTGAAACTAAGCTATATTTGGAATTTTAAAATACATTTCAGGAAATAGTTAAATGGCATTAGAACTAATGTAAGCATAGTTTAAATGGGATGGATTTCATATTTTATTTTTCTTAACAAATAAGCTTGAAATTGATTACAGTGAAAATCTTGTATTTAACAAATAAGTATATGCCATATAATTTAGCTGTCATATTTATTTTTAAACAGACTTTATTGTCTATTGACATCAATTATAATATTGACTGTACATTCATACTGAAAACCATCTAGAATAATTATCAATTTTGGTAAGAAATTATTTAACATAATAGATGGGGGATGGAATTAATTGAAACTATTTTTAGCTTTGTATTATTTAGCAATATCCTGACTTCAGAATTTTATTTATTCTCTGCTACTACATATATTCCTGGATGCGTTAGACTTTCCTCAATTCTAAAGAATTTACTCTTCCTTTTTTCTTTCATTTTGAATATTTATAGTGACTAGATCAGGCAATAGACTTCTGTAGAGATACCACCTTGAAAACCCAAGCAAGGGTCACTATGTGTCAGAACCTACTTGAAGGTAGTGAGAATATCCTTTGTGTGAATGTTCTCTGGAGCTAGTAATGGGCAGTTGTAATTATAATTTTCAAGTGGGTACAGAGAGCTCTAACTGGCTGATGTGTCAAGTATACACAAAAAACTAAAGAGCCAGTTGCTTAGAATGAGAAAGTTCTGTTTCAGCAACTAGATATAAGGATGGAAGACATTCGAGTATTAGTAGGCCCACAAAGGTATTGACTCTGAGAAGAAATCTCTTATTTAAGAAATGAGTCAGTAACGTTATCTAGTATGCACCCAAGTGGCATCCCTAAAGTATTAGATGTCAAGTTTATAAAAGTCAGTTCTAGTTCCTCATGCTCCTCTTCAAATACTGTAAGATAATGGCTGAATTGAGTCACAAACTGTGAGCAGATGGGTATGTGAGATGGAGCAGCACCTACAGGCACATATAGACAACAGGAGAGCCAGCATCTACTAGAGTAAAGGGAGATGGGACATAATCAAAAGCATTACCTTATTTAATCTTTAAAGCAGCCTTGTAAAGTGTACTGTGTATAGTTCAAATGCAGAACTTGTAGTTAAGTAACTTATCTGACCACCATCTGTCAGTTTGTTGCACTGTGGTTTATTGCAGGTTGCTAGGATACTGGAAACTTTGTTACTTTACTTCAAATACAAGCAGGGTGATTCATGGCAGATAGGTTTTATCAGAACTTCCAGACTGAGACAGAACAGAAAGAAAGGTCTGCCAATCTGCTTCTAAAAATCAGCCAATGAAAAGCTTATGGATCACAGCAGAGTATTATTCAACATAGTACTGGAAGAGGAGCCTCCTAGGTTGTATGTCACTACAATAGCCCTGACGAGGGACTGAAACAACCTAACAATTGTGAAGATAGTATAGACCAGGCAATATTTCAGTCTATTGTACACAGAGTCATCATAAGTTAGAGCTGACTTGATAACAATTAACAAAAAAAACTTTCCTGAAGTCTCCAATCAGCCTAATTGGTTTATTGGGAAAGGTGTCAACCTTAGATGTTGTTGTTATGTGCCATCGAGGCAGCCCCGACTCATAGCGACCCCTCCTTGGGTTTCCAAGGTGGTATCACTACGGAAGTAGATTGTCCAACCTTCCTTCCAAGGAGTGGCTGGTG
>NW_006922468.1:513942-517050 GCF_000298275.1 Orycteropus afer afer
AGGAGATTGTTTGAAATGAGTGGAATAGGCAGAATGCAAGCTGCTCTTTGTATCATCAAGAGATTAGAGAATCTGAAAATGGGAATGAGGGAAAGAGAGAAAATAAAAATGCCAGACAGTAAGTGAAAAAGATCAGAAGTTCATGTATTTAATTCAGTAATTAATGGGTTTAAGAGAATCATGTAGGTTTTGTTGCAATGACCCAAACAGTATTTTGAATAAGTTTAGGAAAACTGAAAATACATAGAATATAATTGTAAACTGTTATATTTGCCTATATACATATATTATATATGACATTTGTATTAAATTATAATAGCTGAACTTGTATTCATCAAATATGTTAATATATGTGTATATATATATATATATGTTTATAAATAAATATGGGAATAGATGCAATAAAAATACATGGAGGATTAAATACTTAGATTTAGCTATTTCTCATATCTCAGGAATAAATTGAACTTTTGCATGTTAGTTGAGTGGATATAGAATATGAGGGGGAGGGAGTAAGATCAAAGACATTTTCTCAAAATATCGACAAAAAATCCTGGCCCATTAATCAACTTTTCCTTTGAAAAAGTTAATTCTGGTGGAATTTTAATTAACACTTTTGAAGAATGCAATTTAATTTAATATAATTTAGTATAAATGTCTTCAATACAATTGTTTTTCTTGTGCTCAGAAAAAAAGTTAATTTCCAAAATTTCAGTTTACAATAATAAGTCTGTTTCGCTGACTCTGAGATAATGCACTTCTAAGCACTTCAGACAGACAGAGAGAGCTACAGACTTGAATACTCAGAGAGGCAGAGCTGTATCATATTCTGCCAAGGTTTACTTTTCATTGCCCTATCACTTTTACAGAGCAGGTTTTGGAGGTAGAATTTCTTTTTAAGGCCTAGGTGTACAAACCTGCATAAATCCTTTAATGTTAAGTCAGGAATTTGTGCGGTATATTTGACACAAGAGATGATGTTTGACTTCTGGGTAAAAATGGGGGGGAGTTACTGAAATTTTACAAGCTTATCTTAGACTTAGCCTCAAATTTGTCTAGATTTGAGGAACCTTGAGGAAGATTTCTGCAGTTTTAGATTCTCTAAATGTTTTCATGTGTTTTGCTAAAATCTATAATAACTTACTTCAAATAGAATTTTAATTTGGAATATACCAAGTATTCTTGTAAATGAGGCGCTCAAAAAGGAAGGAGTTCCTCTACATTTGAAAATATCATAAGCCTGTATTTCTTATTCTTTTGAGAGTGAGATGGGTATTTTAAATTTCTATTATGATTAGCTGGAAGGTTGATTAACTGGAGTATTTTATGTAGCTGGAATAATTTAAATTATTGGAATACCCCTAAGTTCGTCATGTTCTTTTGCTAAGAATGGATGCCTGAGTATTAAAATTAGTGGACCAAAGATATATAAATGTCCATAAAGTCCTCAAATGAGTTTACTGCTGGCAGTATGCCTGAATGTGCATCTCTGCTGAGCTAAGACTATTTTTGAAACCATGAAGTGTGGGCTAAAGAAAGAAAAGCTGATGCTACCATAAAGCAGGATGAAAATTGCCCAGAGACTTGGTTTAGGTTTGAACATTCTCTCTTGCAGTGAAAATAACTGTTCTTTGACATACCAATACCATTTAATGAATGCACAGCACTTAGTTTTCAACCACTTCAAATAGTAATGTTACTGCAACTTATTTCTATATAATAGGTGATGAATCAAACCTAACTAGGAGGAATGTGAGAGAAATTACACTCATAATTTAATTTTAGATAAAATAGGAATCAAGGAAGTATGGAATTTTTTTTTTAACTTCTCAGCAATACTCAATTTTTTCTAATACATATTACAAATGTAATTTGAAACATCTTACAGGAGAAATTATAATACAAATCTTAAGAAAACAGATTGCTCTAGTAACAGAAACTTAAATTCTACTACCTCTATCTGGGGAGTCCATGGGTGGCACAAATCATTAAGTGACAAACTATTAAGCAAAATGTTGGCTGTGGATAGAAACTGTCTGGAGGTATCTTGGAAGAAAGATCTGGCGATCTGCTCCTGGAAGTCCACAGCCTTGAAAACTCTGGGAAAGAGTTCTCCTTCGAAACAAATTGGGTAGTCAGGAGTTCAGAATTCACTGACTGGCAACTGTTAACTTTTATACAAATTGGGCCTTTTAAAATTTCTCACTAATGTGTGTACCAAATATTTTTAAAGGCTTCTAAATGCATAGTGTTTTGAAAGAGTATGAGATTTTCAATCAAAAGGTCTTACTTCAAGCCTGGCTCCACCACTTCTTCTGTGATCCTAAACAGGTCACTTATATATGCTTCCTCATTTGTACAATGAGGTAATGGGATCATAACAACACTAAACACAGAGAAAAGGGTTATACATATAGGGGAAAACAAAATAAAAACAAAACAGTACACATATCAATGAAATGTAAAACTATATATATCTATATACTCAAATAGTAGATATTGTAATGTTTAACTACCCAATACCACCACCAACAACAAAAAATACATCCCTTCATTTTTGGTAATCATCCCTTCTACACAAACAAACAAACAAAAAAACAAAACAAAACTCACTGCCATTGAGTCGGATCTGACTCATAGTGAGTCCTCCTTGGGTTTCGAAGCAGTGTCACAACGGAGGTAGATTGTCCAATCTTCTTTCTGAGGAGTCGCTGGTGGGTTTGAACCGCCAGGCTTCTGGTTAGCAGTCAAATGCCTCAGGCACTATACTACCAGAGCTCCTCCCTTCTACACACATACCAAAAACCAGACTGTCATTGAGTGGATTCTGACTCATAGCAACCCTCATTGGGGTTCCAAGGCTGGAAATCTTTATGGAAGCACACACATATTGTGAGTCAATCTGAAGCCAGAGTTCTAGTAGCCTCCAGTCAAATCTTTAACCAGAAATCTTTTAGTGTCAGCAATACTAACAGGACTTTTGGAATTCTAAACACTCCTTAGGGCCTTTATCTGCCCTCCAGTCTCAGCAGGTATCAAGGAACTTCCTCCGAACTCAGCACGCATCACAAAAGCCATCGGGATTCAGCACATATCTGAGATTTGTTG
>NW_006922468.1:517742-519941 GCF_000298275.1 Orycteropus afer afer
ATAATTTTATTGTGTTTTGGGTGAAAGTTTACAGAGCAAGTTCATTTTCCATACAGCAATTCACATACACTTCATCTCATGACATTAACTTCAATTTCCCACAATGCAAAAAGTCTCTTTCCACTTCCTCCCCATGGTTGCCTCTTCCCTGTGTCCTTTCCTCCCATGCACTCCTGACCTCCAAGCTTGTTGTTGTTGTTGTTATGTGCCATCAAGTCGAACCCGACTCATAGTGACCCCTCTTTGGGTTTCCAAGGCAGCATCACTATGGAAGTAGTTTGCCCCATCTTCCTTCGGAGGAGTGAGTGGTGAGTTTGAACCACCAGCCTTCTGGTCAGCAGTCAAATGCCTTAGGCACTATGCTACCAGAGACCCCCAAGCAGTCTCCCTCATTATACATACTTTTAAATATGCTTAAAACAACTCCTTTTTCTTGCTTATATCATTTCAACAGCAAAACAACCATGTCTCATTTGTTTGCTTGGCCCATTTTTTCCCAATATTTTATTGTTTTATAGGTGAAACTTTGCACAGTAAATTAGGTTTCCATTTAACAATTTTTATACAGATTGTTTTGTGACATTGGTTATTATTTTCACAGTGGGTCAGTGTTCTCATTATTTCCTTTCTGTTTCCATTGACCTAGTTTCCCTTCCCCTCCCTGCTTTCTCATGTTTACTTTTTGGTTACTATTGACTACTTGATCTCATATAGTTAGTTGTTTAAAGGACACATTACTCATGGGTGATATTATTTATTTGATAATCCAATCTATACTGAGAAGTGACCTTCAGAAGGGGTTTCCATTTTAGATTAAATTTGTATCTCAGGATGATGGTCTCAGGGCTTTCTCCAGGTTTTATAAGTCCACTAAGTCTGACTTTTGTATGGTTTTCAGTTTTGTTCTATGTTTTTCTCCAATTCTAACTGGAACCTTCTACTGTGTCCTTGGTCAAAATGGAGAGTGATGGTAGCATGTCACCATCTCATTATTTTGTCTCAGTTTAGAAGAGGAGATTGTTTGTGTGGGCTGTTAGTTTTGTGGACTAGTTTCCCCATTGTGTCTTTGGTTTCCTTCATTCTCCTTTACTCACATAAATAGAGACCAATAGTTGTATCTTAGATGGCTACTCACAAGCTTTTAAGACTCCAGGCAATATTCACAAAATTAAGGTGTAGAAAATTAAGTTTATGAACTACGTTATGGCAATAGACAAAGTTATCCCATGAAATTATAGACCTAAGGCCTTCAACTCATTAAACCTGTTCTATTAGTTGTTTGGGCAGTCAGCCACTGGGATCCAGGTGCAGAGAGGGAACTCAGGCACGCACAAAGCAGCAGTGTGGGAGAGCAGGAAAAAGGGGATTAAAAGCCAGGAACTCAGACAGAGGAGCAGTCAGCTTCAAGGATCCAGATGAGGAGAGGAACTTAGGTATGCCCAAAGCAGCAGATTGAGAGAGTGGGAAAAAGGGGATTAAAAGGCCTAGGAATCTGGACAGAGGAGAAGTCAGCCACAGGGACCCAGGTAAGGGTGATGCAAGAGGTTTCCAACAGGGAGGCAAACTTGTCTGTCGGTTTGTCCTACCATGGTGATGTGTTGATGTGAGTTTTGAGCCTGAGCCACTGGTGTTTCTAACCCAATGGGATGCACATGGTGCACAGGCATCATCCCAACTTACAGACTGAAACAGACTAGGAAGAAAGAAGAGGCCATCCACTTCTGAAAGAATTAGGAAATTCTTATGAATAGCAAAGAAACACTGTTTGATACATTACCACACAACTTTATGAATAGTCTGGTTAGGTTAGAAGGCTCTCAAAATAGGACTTGGAAAGAACTGCATCATCTGAGTAAACCCAGTCTTACTCTCATGGATAAGATAAAGCTTTCGAGACCTCCATTTGCTGATGTGGCACCACTCAAATTGAAGAGAAACAGCTTCATACATCCATTAATCATTGGAACATGGAATGTATGAAGTATGAATCTAGGAAAATTGGAAGTTGTCAAAAATGTAATGGAACACATAAAGATTGATATCCTCGGCATTAGTGAGCTGAAATGGACTGGTTTTGGCCATTTTGAATCAGACAACCATGTGATCTACTATGCCGGGAATGACAGTTTGAAGAGGAATGGTGTGGCATTCATCATCACAAAGGAGTTTTCAAGATCTGTCCTGCAGTACAATGCTGTC
>NW_006922468.1:520217-520850 GCF_000298275.1 Orycteropus afer afer
GAGGTGGTGGAAAAGCTCAATATCTTCAGCCAAAACCAGGCCAGGAGCTGATTGTGGAACAGACCATCAACTGCTCATATGCAAGTTCACCATGAAGTTGAAGTAAATTAAAATTAGTTGAAGAGAACCAAAATATGATCTTGAATATATCCCTCCTGAATTTAGAGCCCATCTAAAGAATAGATTTGACACAATGAACACAAATGACCGAAAACTAGAAGAATTGTGGGAGGATATCAAGAACATTATCCATGAAGAAAGCAAGAGGTCACTAAAAAGAGGAGAAAGGAAGAGAAAACCAAAATGGATGACAGAAGAGACTCTGAAACTTGCCCCTGAGTGGAGAGAAGCTAAAGCCAATGGAAGAAATGACAAGATAAGAGAGCTGAACAGAAGATCAAAGAGCAGCTCGAACAGAAAAAATCGATTACTATAATGAAATGTACAGAGATCTGCAGTTTGAAAACCAAAAGGGAAGAATGCACTAAGCATTTCTCAAACTGAAAAAATTGAAGAAAAAATTTAAGCCTCAAGTTGCAATATTGAGAGATTCTATCGGCAAAATATTGAATGATGCAAGAAACAACAAGAGAAGATGGCAGGAATACACAGAATCACTGTACCAAAAGGAAC
>NW_006922468.1:522280-524071 GCF_000298275.1 Orycteropus afer afer
GAAGGATGTCATGCTTGGTAGGGTGGATGGTCGACGAAAAAAGGGGAGACCTTCAACGAGATGGATTGACACGGTGGCTGCAATGATGGGCTCAAGTATAGCAGGGATTGTGGAGCTGGTAGGGGATCAGGATCAGGCAGTGTTTCGTTCTGCTGTTCATGGGGTCGCTATGAGTCAGAAATGACTCAACGGCACTTAACAACAACATTAGTTGTTTGAATATATTTGGGAATTTTCTACAACTATGCCCCTATATACTTTATTATATCTGTGGATATACAGGTATGCAATGCTTAGCTCTGGTAGCGTAGTGCCTAAGGCACTTGACTGCTAACCAGAAGGCTGATGGTTCAAACCCATGAGCCACTCCTCGGAAGGAAGATGGGGCAATCTACCTCCATAGTGATATCACTTTGGAAACTCAAGGAAGGGTCTCTATGAGTCAGGTCTGACTTGAGGGCACATAACAACAACAACAATATCCACTATGCATTCTCTGAAATATGCCTTTATATGATTTGGACATTGTATTAACACTCTATTAAAATCTATGGAAGCTCACTTCCAGTTGTTCTAATTTCTGCTGCTGCCATTGTTGTTGCTGTTGGAGCTGCTGGCAGAGGCTGGAGGAAAACGTGGCAGCGAAAGCGGCAGCTGAAATGGTTTTAGCAGGAGTGGAAAGAGGAAATGAGTAGATGCAGAATGGAACACACCAGCCTTGCCTGCCATTCTGCCTGCCTGAACAGCAGGAGCAGCCTGGGCCCCACAGCTCCTGCAACCTATGCTGTAAACACACAGGAAAAAGCTTGCTACTCATGGTCCAGTGCTGTAAGAGTCTGGTTTTAGAGTCTTTAAAACCATTTAATAATTAAAAAAAACAAACAAACAAAAGAAAACAAAACAAAATCTCTAACCTGTTGTTAATTTGATTCCTACTCATAGAAACCCTATAGTTCAGAGTAAAACTTCCATAACATTTCCAAGGCTGTATATCTTTATGGAAGCAGACTGTTTACATCTTTGTCTAGCAGAATGGCTGGTGGGTTGGAACTGCTGATCTTTTGGTTAGCAACTGAGTGCTATATCTACTGTGCCAAAAGGACTTCTTAAAACCTTTAATGGGAAATTATGAACAAAAGGACAGCTGCTTTCCCTTTAAAGAAAAATAGGGGAAAAAAAAAAAAAAAAGAAATCTTATGGGAACATGGATATATATGTGGCCAGATGTCACCCTGATGGACATTAAATTATGCATACTCATATATGAAGCACACACAAGCATGCATTTACAGATGCCTGTAGATATACCTAAGGACCTCTGGTGGCATAGTCTATAGGGCACTCGGCTGCTAACCAGAAGGTCTGCGATTCAAACCCCCCAGCTGTTCCATGGAAGAGAGATGCAGTGATCTACTTTCTTAAAGTTTCACAGTCTCAGAAACCCAATGGGGGTCACTAGGAATCAGAACGGACTCTGACAGTGAGTTTGGTTTTTGGTTTATAGATACACCTATACCTACATGTGATAACTCATATATATCTTCCTAAAGACATATATGCAAACATTTCTACCAATGTACCTATATATATAATTTTTCAGTTGTTATTACTATTGTTGAAAAATTGAATATGCTATTTCATTTACCAAACTTATCCTTTTTCTTTGTGTACTTCTTAGTGTTTTCACTTATATCAAGTTATGCAGATTTTGCCTTACTTCGTATTGTTTTTCCTATCACCAAAAATAACAGCTGTGGTGTAGTGCCTAAGGCATTTGCCTGCTAATCAGAG
>NW_006922468.1:524806-543469 GCF_000298275.1 Orycteropus afer afer
GTTTGGTAACACCAAGACTGTGCCTTTTTACTTGTCAACCTTGGGGCTTCTTAGACTCAGCAGCCAGCAGCTGTCTGATTGAAGAAACATCTGTAGCTCCAGTGGGCCAGGAGCAGGAGGCATAGCTGGACCCCAAAGTTAAGGGGATTTCACCTAGTCCCTAGAGCCTGGCACTTTGAACTTGGACTTAAAGCCTCCAAATTGTAAGAATAAACTCCTGTTTGTTAAGGCCATCGCATTTGCGGTATATTCTTGTCAGAGGAGCACTAGGTAACCATTCATCCATTCATAGGCACTTAGTTCTTTCTGTCTGTTTGCTATTGTGAATAATGATGCAATGAACACTGCTGTGCATACATTTGAGTCCCTGCTATTATATATCTTGGATATATACCTAGGAGTGGGGTTGCTGGATCATAAGGTATTTCTATTTCTGTTTGCTATGCAATTAGATCAGTTTGCCCCAGAGATGGAAAAGATACGTAATCTTTCTAGTCCTTCTTCAGAAGTGTTCAGAGGTATAGGAGAAAATATAATAAAACAAAGCAAAATAGAAGCACACATCAATGAAATATAAAACTACACAACTACACACCCAAACAGTTGCTATTGGAATCTTTAACTACCCAATATCAACATGAATAAACACAAAAAAACAACATTAAAAAATTTGCTGTACTTTCCTCCTTGAGGTTGATCCCCTAGGGACTTGAGAGGAATGAAGGAGGAAAAAACAATGGCAACAATAACAACAAAAGTTAAAATTTATTTAGGTCGACAACCTTAGTCTTTTTAATATTTCATTCATGTTTTCATGAAGTTATGTGAAACAGCATGAAAATGTCACATATAAAATAGGATTCTTGGTAATGTTTGTAACCTTGCAATTGTAAAACTACAATAACTTCATTTGCATTACAAAAATATAAACTGAATTTGGAGCTCAGCATTCATTCAAACATTTTGAAATGTTAGTGTTAGCAAGAAATAACTAAATCATGTCATGGTTTTCTAACACTAAGTAAATGTAAGTGACAATAGTGAATCTCATTAACAATACAATTTAAATGTTATTTTAACCTGCTTTGTCATTTACGAAAACAAAGCAGCCATAAAAAAGCCCTACTGGATTATAAACCAGAAAGATGATACAATATTTCCTCAGTAATTTAACACATATGCAAGTCTTTTGGAAAAAAAAATCCCAGTAGAGCAAATAATCTTTCCAAAAAAACTAAAATTAAAAGCATGTACAGTATAAAAAGCTTATGATTTACAGTAAGTAAATGGAAGTTTCTTCCTTTAGACTTGACAATATAAAATTGATATATTTTTTTCTCTCTTAACAGGACAACCATTATCAACTTACTATCCTCAGGTAGAAATGTCAAAGCATTAAAGCAAAAAATTATGAAACTAATTTGTCAGTAATCCAGGAAATATTAAAGCTCATTGTTCTTGAACTTCAAATTTCATGGGTTTAAAACCTTGTGAATCATATCTCTCTCTTTCTCACTATATACCCTCATGGCCATGAACAGAAGAACACAGCTTCAGTCATTTTGTAAAAATGAACTTATCCTGAGAATGCCAAAGAGATTCTTCTTAATAACTCCATAGATTTAATAAAGAAGATGATACATTTCTCATTAGTTGAAGTAACCATTTCAGATCAATAAGCAAGTGTCTGTTAATTTAAATAGTTTTTTTCCCAAAAAGTAATATTCATTTTTGTTGTTTTCTCTTATAAAGTCATCCAGTTTGTTTATACCAAAATTACTTAATGGAAATTAGTAATATCTTAGAAGTATGGATTTTACACATATTTATCACTCATGTATAGTTCTATTTGAGGAAATCATATTGGTATTAGGGAAAGAAAACAGTATTTAAAATAATGGTAAACACTATTCATATTACTTTATTTTTCTTTTGAATCGATTCTAGTTTCATGGGGTAAATACATATATACATACATACATATATGTTGTTATTATATGCCATCGAGTCACAAATTATGTGACTCGATGGCACATAATACAACAGAATGAAACACTGCCCGGTCCTGTGCCAGCCTCACAATCCCTACTATACGTGAGACATCACTGTAGCCACCGTGTCAATCCATCTTGCTGAGGGCCCTCCCCTCTTTTGTTTACCCTCCACTTTACCAAGCATGTTATCCTTCTCCAGGGAATGGTCCCTTCTGACAAAATGACCAAACTAGGTGAGATGAAGTCAAGCCATTCTCGCTTCCAAGGAGCCTTCTGGCTGCACCTCCTCCTTAGTTCTTTTAGCAGTCCACAGCACTTTCAGCATTCTTCACCAACACCACAATTCAAAAGCATCAACTCTTCTTCAGTCTTCCTTATTCATTGTCCAGCTCTCACATACATATGAGGTAACTGAAAATATCATGGCTTGGGTTAGGTGCACCTTAGTCTTCAAAGAGACATCTTTGCTCTTCAGCACTTGAAAGAGGTCTTTTACAACAGATTTGCCCAATGCAATAATTCTTCTGATGTTTTGACTGCTACTTCCATTGACGTTGATTGTAGAACCAAGTAGTATGAAGTCTTTGACAAGTTCAATCTTTTCTGCATCTATTGTGATGCTGCTTATTGGTCCAGTTGTGAGAATTTTTGTTTTCTTTATATCGAGGTGTAATCCATAGTGCACACTGTAGTATTTAATCTTCATCAGTAAGTGCTTCAAGTCATCCTCATTTTCATCAAGAGAAGTTTTGTTGTCTGAGTGTCTCAGGTTGTTAATGATCCTTCCTCCAATCCTGATGCCATGTCCTTCTTCATATAGTCCAACTTCTTGGATTATTTGCTCAGCACACACATTGAATAAGTATGGTGAAAAGATACAACCCTGCAGCAGTCCCTTCCTGATTTTAAACCATGTAGTGTCCCCTTGTTCAGTTTGAACCACAGCCTTCTGGTCTGTGTACAGGCTCCTCATGAGTACAATTAAAAAAACAAACAAACAAAAAAAAACAACTCACTGCTGTCGAGTTGGATCCAACTCATAGTGACCCCTTCTTGGGTTTCCGAGGCAGTATCATTACGGAAGTAGATTGTCCTACCTTCCTTCCGAGGAGTGGCAGTTTGGTTTTTAGCAGTCAAATGCCTTAGGCACTATGTCCCCAGAGTTCCCAGTTAAGTGTTCTGTAATTCCCATTCTTCTCAATGTTATCCACAATTTGTTACGATGCACACAATTGAATATTTTTGCATAGGTAATATGACACAAGTAAACATCTTTCTGGTATTCTTTTCTTTGAGCCAAGATCCATATGACATCAGCTATGGTATCCCTCACTCCATAACCCCTTCTAAATCTACCTTGCATTTCTGTAAGTTTTCAATATAGAAATGCAACCATTTTTGAATTATCTTCAGTAAGATTTTACTTGCTTGTGATATCGATGATATTGTTCGATAATTTCCACATTCTGTGGGATCACCTTTCTTTGGAAAGGGTACAAATACGAATATCTTCCAGTCCATTGGCCAGGTAGCCATCTTCCAAATCTCTTGGCATAGCTGAGTGCCTCCAGCGCAGCATCCATTTGTTGAAAGGTCTCAGTGGGTATTCCGTCAATTCACGGAACCTTATTTTTCAACAATTCCTTCAGTGCACCCTCAACTTCTTCCTTCAATACCATTGGCTCTAGATCATATTCCATTTCCTGAAATGGATGATCATCTACCAATTCTTTTTGGTATAGTTACTCTGTGTTTCCCATCCATCTTCTATTCATGTTGCCTGCATCATTCAACATATTGGCCATGGAATCTTTCAATATTACAATTTGAATTTTAATTTTTTTCCTCAGTTCTTTCAACTTAAGAAAAGCCAAATTTGTTCCTCCCTTTTTGTTTTCTCACTCCAGGTCTTTGGACATTTCTTTATGATAATTGACTTTGTCTTCTCGATTTGCTCTTTGAAATTTGCTGTTCAGCTCTTTTATCCTGTTGATTCTTCCATCCATTTTAGCTACTCTCTATTCAAGTTTCAGAGTCTCTTCTGACATCCATTTTGGTCCTTTCTCCCTTTCCTGTCTTTTTAATGACCTTTTGCTTTCTTCATGGTTGGTGTTCTTGATGTCATCTCAAAATTCCTCTGGTTTTCGACATTGGTGTTCAACGCATTAAATCTATCCATTGTATAATCTCTAAATTCAGGGGGGATATAATCAAGGTTGTATTTTGGCTCTCGTGAACTTCTTTTAATTGTTTTCAGCTTCAACTTGAATTTTTATATGAACAGTTGATGATCTGTTTCACAATCAGCTCCTGGCCTTGCTTTGGCCAAAGATATTGAGCTTCTCCATTGCCTTTTGTCACAGATGTAGTCAATCTGATTCCTGTGTACTCCATCTGGTGAAGTCCACATGTATAGCTGCCATTTGTGTTGTTGAAAAAGGGTATTTGCAATGAATAAGCTATTGTTCTTGCAAAATTTAATCATGCAATATCCAGCATCGTTTCTATCACCAATGCCATATTTTCCAACTACCAGTGATTCTTCTTTGTTTCTGACTTTTACATTCCATTCACCACTGGTAATTAGCACATCTTGATTGCATGTTTGGTCCATTTCCGATGGCAGAAATTGGTAGAAATATTCAATTTCCTCATCTTTGGCTTTGGTGGTTGGTGCATAAATTTGAATAATAGTGTTATTAGCTGGTCTTCCTTGTAGACAAATGAATATTATCCTATCACTGACAGCATTGTACTTAAGGATAAATATTGATACATTCTTTGTGATGATAAATGCCATGCCATTCTTCTTCAATTTGTCATTTCTGGCATAGTAGATCATATGCTTGTGTGATCAAAATTAGCAAAACCAGTCCATTTTGTCTCATTAATACCTAGGATATCGATCTTTATGCGTTGCACTTCATTTTTGACATCTTCCAATTTTCCTACATTCATACTTTGTATGACTGTATACATATATACATTATATATATGCATATATATCCTACTCTCCTATCTGGTGCTTCAAATATGTGAGTCCAAGTCTACACTCATGTTATTTTAATTTTTTTTTTGTGAAACTTATATGTAGAATTTAATTAACATAACTTGTATTACCATATAAAATATTATTTATGAAATCATTACAGTATTAAAATATATGCATCTTTCCAGAGAGATCTTTCAAGTGCTATAGGAGACATGCAGGTATCATTTTATGTAAATAAACCAGGGGAAGAATTCTCAGAACAGACATATTTGGTAGTTAAATTATGATAGCAAATGGCAGATAAGCAAAATTTAATTTTTCAGTCAATTTGATGATTAAAGGATTGTGGGAGAAAAGGTACTCTAGAACAGAGGAGTAAAAATTGAATGTGTTTCTGTCCATTGCAAGAGGTTGAGTGTTATAAAAATACGGCCACTGACCTATCACCTTCCCTTTAGGCATATAGAAACTCTCCTGGTGCATTGTCTCCTATTTTACAGTGGGCTGAGTGAAGAGTCACAACTACAAATGACTCAACAGAAGACAATATAATGTAGCATCAGCTTTAATATGGTTTTCATAATGAAATAGAAGTTGGCAGCAACTTTTTTAGTATATAATGAAAATTTTGCCATCTAGAAAACAGTTTAATTTTCAAAACTCAGTATGAAGGAAATATTTCAATGTTAACCAAACAATATGTTTTCAGGTTAGGATGGCATGATATATGGAAAGTAACCATCTAGTTTGTACCATCTTTTTGGAAAAAACATATTACTCAACATTGCTTTTATTTTATATTGCAAAAATGTAAAGCAGTAAAACTTAACCTGAAGTGCTCATCAGAATCACTTGTTGTTATTGTTATGTGCCGTCGAGTCAGACCTGACTCATAGTGACCACTCCCTGGGTTTTTGAGGCAGTATTACTGCAGAAGTAAATTGCCCAACCTTCCTTCTGAGGAATGGCTGGTGGGTTTGAACTGCCAGCCTTCTCGTTAGCAGTCAAGTGCCTTACGTACTATGCTACCAGAGCTTAAGAGGTCTTAAACAAAAAACAATACTTGACTCTCCCCCTGCAATTTTCAGAGATTATGCTAAAATAGATTAAATAGATTATGCTAAAGTGTTAAAATGAAAAAAAAAAAAAAAACTCTATACATAGTCCTACCATATGATCCAAATTGTAAATTTTAGTAGACCATAACCATTATGCTGATTAAGAAACAGTGACTCACTCAAAAGTTTTCCTTCAGACACAGAGAAGAGTTAACTATGGGGAAGAAGTGGGAAGAGAGCTGTTGCATTGTGGGAAATTGGAGTCAATGTCATAAGACAAAAACATGTGAACTGCTGTATGGAAACTGAATTTGCTCTGTAAACTTTCACCAACATCACAATAAAAGTAAAAAAAAAAAACACTTTTCCTTCAACCTACGGGTTATATTCTTCTGTACACTGGAATAAAACCTAGAGTATCTGGACAAAAATGTAACCACATGTTTGACCTTATGACATTTTTTTTAAGTTTTAGATTATGATTAACTTTCCCTGAGACACTTGACTGCTAACCAGAAGGCTGGAATTTCAAACCCATTGGCAATTCCTTGAAAGGAAGATTGAGCAATCTACTTCCGTAGTGATTCCCCCTTGGACATCCAAGGCGGGGTTGCTATGAGTCAGGATCAGGACTGATGTCATTGCAATGACTTTTATTTTATTTTATTTTGGTTTTACAATAGACTGTAAATTTTATGTGGATTGTGAAGTTTTCTGACTTACCTGACTCTATCTCCTTCTGTTTAGAAGGATACATGGTGCATAGTTGGCTATCTACAGCTACATGTTCATAACTACTCTAAACTGGAAAAAAAAAATTATAATAGGAGAATGAAGTACAGAATTTACTTCATATGCCATAGCATTGATGTGGGAAAAGCTCAAATTCTAACACCAAGAATCTGTTCTTGTTACCGTTACACTATGTTGCTACTTCCTCCAGCTGTTCATGCATTATACAGGAAATGTGATCATGCACAAAGGCTTTAATATTCGTGTCATTGCAATTCTCTGAAACTGCAGTGCATTAGCATGGTACTAAATTAGACCAGTAATAGCACACTAAGTACTGGATTCAGTTAAAGTGATAAATACACAGAATATAAAACTCTTGATAGACCCATAGCCTCATCCAGAATACTGTATGTTTTTGGAGAAGTAATAAATTTTATCTTGAATTTACAGATTACATGTTTTATTAGTATTTTTCTAGCTTTTTCATAACCTCTTTTTATGTTGAATGTGACGTACCTGCTTTCAGAAATGTTCCTGAACCTAGGCAACTTTACCCTACATTGGAATCACCATAAAAATACTCTGTATTCATATCAGGGGAAAAGATACAAAGAAGACAGAAGTCGGATAGATGATTGACTAGATTTGTCTGCTGTAATTTTTCCACGAGTCTCTGCTTCTAATGTGCTTTGGATTTTTGTTCATAAGCTTTTCTGTATTAACACGTAGACAGTTCCCTCTGCAAAAAAAATATAATATAGATATTGTCCCTTCATTCCTCATTAATATTAGGGCATCATATCATGCACATGTGCCAGCATAGATTTAAAAAAATAAATAAATAAAGCAAGTAAGCATGATATATTGGTAAAGATTTTGACATTGAACCTGTGGCATTAATAATTTAAAAGAGAGATGATATTTGTAGGAAATTAGATTGACACAAAATATAATCCCATTCTCCAGTGACTTTCCTCTGTGGCTGGTTTATATATTTATTTTTGTTCCTTGTTGCACTTTACCACTTATTTTCTCTCATTTTGGGCCTTTGTAATAGGTTATTTCTGATGAGCTTGCCCTCATGTTCCTGCTCAAGTTCTCTGTCTAACATTTTATTCAATAACTATATACTTTTTTGAAGCTGAATGGAGCAAACTAAATATGAAGCATAGCACAAACCCACTCATTTCGAGAACAAGAACACGTGTGTATATGTTGTTGTGTGTGCTCACTCTTTCAGTTCCTTCTAATCTTATCAAAATATTGCAAAGTATTTGTATTTTTGACTGTCTTTAACATAAAAAAATGTGTTTGGTGTTCCTAAGGTAGATCCAACATATGATACCCTTCTTCCCTATCCATATCTGAATAAACTGAGAAATAAGGCAAAAAGCAAAGATAAAGGTGGATACATCACTTTTTTGACAAATAGAGACCAGGTTGAAAGATGTTAATGTGAATCAGCTTCTATGTAGAATTAGAAAAACTACTAATGAGGCGCACACTGCCTTTATGGTGTCAAGCCTATAGATATGAAGACGGATCCAGTTAAGATTCCCCACATTTAGGAACAAAGGAGAATACCCTGAGTAGGGCTCCTTTCAAGAGGGAGAGAAGTAACTGAATCAGTATACCCAATTATTTTTGCCAGTTTCCCAATCAAGTATATCACTGGTTTTCTGCTGTCCTTCATGATTCACAATCATTGCCTCTTTCAGATCTTCTTGGGGACTCTGGTAGGTACTCAGTACTCTATACTTTGTTTCCCATACGCTCTGCAATGAATCTGAACTGCATTCTGATTAAGTCTTTGATGAGGCCAAGCTGTACTCAAACCCACATGCATCCCCTTCTCTACTTTCCATCCTGCATTGTTTAACACATAAGAATATACTATAAGTATATAGTAGGCTTTCTGCACATATTTCAGAAAACCAAATGTAAAGAACTTATTTGGAGGTGCATATCATAACAATGTGTACAAATCTCTGGACTATCTAATTTGTCTATAATGTTTGAATTCACACACAAAAAAATAAAATTTTCATCTGAAGAGTGGGGACGTCTAGAAATGTAGGCATACCATGAAATCAATTCCATCAAGTCTACCAGGACATATGTCCTGTTATAGTGTACAATTTGGAACCATAATTAACACTTTCCAAATTCGGCATCTCCACAGGGCCAATATATATGTAGTCCAGAACTCACACTATAATATATTCTCAAGCTGCTTTTCTTGTAGTTTTAATAAAAGTCGTACATGAAACTGAGAATAAATCATCACAGTAAGATAAAAAATATAAAGCTACTCCAATAAGAAAATAAGAGTGACATAGCAATGAGCCAAATTTGAATATAAATTTCTTCTTTCTATAAATTGAAGAGAAAAATAAGTCAAAATATTAAATCCCTTGAGGAGGGGAAAAAAAAATAAAAAAAAACACAGATCAAATTCATTAAAGGCCAAGATCATTTGCTTTCAACCTTGAGCATTAAAAGCCCCCAATCTGCAATCCTAAATTAAATCAAAATCCTCAACTGAAGTATTGGATTTCTTATCCAGTCTAGAGTTTGTAGGGGTTTCTTTATTCCTGCATGGAACTGGGATACCAGCAGTTGCATTGACCTGGGCTGTCTCTCTTGCTGAGTAGGTGTAAATCTCTTTGTAACCTTCTTTTAAAAATTCCAAAGCCTCAAAAGAGTACACAAGAATTGCATAACAGTTGCCCAATACCTGTGATATCTACAAAACAATGCAACATTTATATCTTAAAATAGTGATTTTAGGCAAAACTGTGTTTGCAAAATCCAATATTCATTATTTTCAGAAACCATTCATAGCAGAGATTATATGGTATTAATTTTACTTGGAGTTCAGACTCTCGACATGTGCTATACAGAATCCAAGGCTTGTGAACAAAAATGGAATTAGAAAATTGTTTAAAAAAATTGGAAAAATCTTCAAGCAGCATGTTAATTTTAGTATTTGGATTTATGTATTAGTCTTCTCTTCTTCCTGTAACAAATTACAAGAAATTTAAAGCCTTAACACAACACAAATATATTAAGTTACAGTTCTTGTGGTCACAAGTCAAAAATGGGTCTCATAGGGCTAAAATCAGGATCTCAACAAGTCTGCATTGCTTCTGGATGCTCTAAGAAAGAATGAATTCCTTGCCTTTCTAGCTTCTAGAAGCTGCCCATTTTCGTTGACTTCCCTCTTTCATCTTGAAAGCTAGCAATTTGATTACTCTCATGTCTGTTTGCCTTCTCACATGTCCTTCTTTGACCCTTATCCTCCTGCATCCATCTTAGATTGACCCATGTGATTACATTATGTATACCAGAATAATCCAGGATAATCTTTCTATCTCAAGGTCTTTAATCAGATCTGCAATGTCCCTTTTTTTCATGTAAAGTAACACACAGGTTCCAAAGACAAAGGATAATAGATTGAACTGTGTTTCCTCAATATGTGTTGGAATCTTAACTCCTATACTGGCAAATATAATCCCATTTGGCAACATGGTTTTTTGTTGTCATTTAATGAGGCTAAAGCAGTATAGGATGTGTTTTAAGTCTAATGACTTCTGATATTAAAAAAGTATATTAAATACAGAGAGAAGTGAGCACAGATGAGGGAAAGATGGATGTGAGGTAGAAATCACCAAGGACATGAAATATCTGATTTACAGAAGCTGAGATAAGGATTTTCTCCAGTGCAGAGAGAGAGAGAGAGAGAAAGAGAAAGATACTTATCCTAGAGCCAGTGCCCTAAATTCTGACTTCTCACCTCCTCTAAAATGTGAGAAAATAAATTTATGTTCCTTAAAAATATCCACTTGTGCTATTTCTGTTCCAGCAGCATTAAGAAACTAAGACACTTGGATATAGACCTCATTGGGGTGAATTATTCTACCTACAATAATATATTATCTCTCATGGGAAATATATCATTATATGATTAATTTCTTCTATCAGAGAATGCCATTTGAGGCATTGCTGAATTTCTTGAACGTTTAATCTCTTCAGTGGGAGTAGCTCCACTTGCCAGGTCATTTTTGAAGTGTTTTTCTTGTCAAGTCAGCATTTTCAAAACCTCAATTAAATTTTTTTTTTTTTTTTGATGCTCATGATTCTGGAGACACATTATCATAATAAAAAAGTCATACATGTTGCTGTCAAATACATAAAGATTTAAATTGAAACCATGGTGGTAAGTAAACCTCACACTTACTAACTCTGATTGGAGGTATATAAGTCAAACAGCATTGTCTGTCTTAGATTTCTCATATTTATAATTGACTAGGGGTTTAAAATATATTAATGCATATAAAACACTTAGAATGGGGCTTCAAACATAGAAAGGGATCAATAGAATTGATAAGTTATTATAGACATTATAATTGATTGTACTTTCTTAGAAAGTGACCACATGTGGTGTGGAAAGCCCTTAAACACTGCAGAAAAAATTTCCTTTCTACTGCTCACTTACTAGCCTACCCAAGATCCCCATTCTCTATTCCTACTTCTACTTAATGCAATTTTTCTGTAATGTCATGGTGCCCTGAATTCCAATGTCAAGGTTGGAAGTCAATTTGTTATTATGCTCTCTTTAGACACCACAACTTATCTGCCATTCTAAATTTAATCTCAGAACAAACACTTTGTTCTTCCCATCATCATCTCCCTTCCTCCTGTAGTAGACTTTATCAAATCCTGATTAGCTTAAAATAAATACACAGTTTTGGTCAATAACATCTCAAGGCATAATAGAAAACTCAAAATCTAATGTAACTAGAGTGATGTTCTAGTATAAATGGGGTATCCTTCAATGAATCCACCTGTGTGTGAGTGTGTGGAAAAGGGTATGGAGGGGTTTGTTGAGGAAGATTCTGCAAAACCAGGGCTAGAGTATATATTATTCTCATCTCTGTGATTTCTTAGAAGAATTAAATAATAGTTTCCTCATTCTTTTGAAATATGCAGTGATCTAAAATTAAGTACTGAAATTCTCTATTTCCAGGACATAATAGTCTGCAGTATTTAAAGTCCCCACCCTAGAAAGAGTCACATTGTGATGATAGTCTCTCTTCGGAATGACTTATACTTTCACTATTCTACAAATTCTTAGTAATACATTGTTCAAGGGTGACACTTCATGTCTGAGCATTTCACAGTCCTTCAAAGCCTTTCATTCTCAGAGCACCACAGAGAGCCATTAGCATCTTTCTCGTTTTATAGACAAAGATATTAAAGCAAATGGTGCCAAGCCCTGGTCATAGTCACTCATCCTTGTGGGTGTAAATAGAATTTATTATTCCCAATTGTCAAATTTGGCCTCTAACAGCCGGCGTGTGCTTCTTCTAAAATACTTGTTGCTTATTTCTTTCTCACTGAGTTTTGAAGAGAAAATGATGACAAATGAAAGGAATGATTAGCATAATAGATATTATGTAGTAGAACATCAGTAATTTAAGTACCCAATTAATGTAGATGTAGTAGCTTGGATTGCTTGCATGCAGCTGATATTTACTTCAAACAAAACAGGAAATAAAATCTTTAAGTCTGACCTTTGATAAAATATCATAAAGGATGATGCTATAACATTTAAATAATATATTTACATGGAACACTAGAATTCTTAAATATCTCATTCTAAAGAAATTACTCCCATATAAGAGAATGGAGGGACAATTGTGATTATGAGGGAAAAATAAATCAAAAACAGCTACAGTATGAAAATCACTAATTACCAGATCCCATATGATGCATAAAAACAAAAACAAACAAACAAACCCACTATCATTGAATGAATTTTAATTCATAGCAATCCCTGTTGGGTTTCTGAGGCAGTGATCTTTATGGAAGTAGATTGCCCAGTCTTGCTTTGGTGGAGTGACTGGTGAGTTTGAACCAGCAATCTTCTGATTAGCAGTCAGATGCCTTAGGCACTGTGCTACCAGAGCTCCTTCATACTGACAAAAAAATCCTGCTAAATATATAGTACTATATTTTGGAACAGGAATTCTCAATCTGTTTGGTGTGAGGAGCCCTTTCTATTGTTGGTGTGTGTTGCATTTCACCTCAGAGAATATATAAGAAATTAAAGCTAAGAAATTTAAAACATACTATTTATTAATTTATTTATGAAATGTGCAAAGACCTGGAGTTAGGAAATTGAAAGGGAAGACTATGACTGGCATTTATCAACTTGAAAGAACTGAAGACATAATTCAAGACTCAAGTTACAATAATGAACTCTATGGTTAAAATATTGAATGATAAGGAAGCAGCTAAAGAAGATGGAAGGAGTACACGGACTCATTATACCAAAAACAGTTGGTGTAAGTTCAACCATTTCAGGAGGTAGCGTATGATTAGGAACCAATGTTATTAAAGGAAGAAGTCCAAGTTACATTGAAGACATTGGCAAAAAATAAGAATCCAGGAATTGATGGAATGACAATTGAGATGTTTCAACAAAAGGAGACAATGCCGGAAGCACTCTTTGATCTATGCCAAGACATTTTGAAGTCGGTTACCTGGCCAAAAAATTGGAAGAGATCCATGTTTTTTCCCATTCCAAAGAAAGGTGATCCAATAGAATGAAGAGGTTATCAAACAAATATCATTAATATCACACACAAGTAACATTTTGCTAAAAATAATTCAAAAATGGTTGTAGCAGTGCATAGAGGGGGAACTGCCAGAAATTCAAGTCACATTCAGAAGGGGATGTGGAATAAATGTGCTCATGTCAGATATATTTTTACGGAAGGCAGAGAATTCCAGAAAGTTGCTTACCTGTGTTTTATTGACTACACTATTGCCTTAGACACCGTGGATCATAACAAATTATAGATAACATTATGAAGAATGGGAATTTCAGAACTTAATTGTGATCATGAGGAACCTGTATGTAGGCCAAGAGGCAGTCATTTGAAAGGGGATACTGCATGGTTTAAAATCAGAAAATGTTTGTATCATGGTTGTATCCTTTCACCATACATATTTAATCTGTATGCTGAGCAAATAATCTGAGAAAATGGACTATGTGAAGGACATGGCATAAAGATTGGGGGAAGACTCATTAACAACCTGCAATTACAGGTGACACAATCTTGCTTGCTTGAAGGGAAAAGGACTGGAAACACTTACTGATGAAGATCAAAGATTATAGTCTTCAAGGGATACAGACAACAAAGATAAACACTTTCACATACACAATACATAATTATCAGCAAAAATAAACACTAATCTACAGGTGGATACAAACATAAACAGACTAAATGATCAAGTATATCTAGACAAAATAAAGACTAAACCAAAAACCAAACTCACTGCTCTTCAATCAGATCTGACTCATAGCAACACTTCCTTGGGTTTCCGAGGCAATATCACTACAGAAGTAGATTGCACAATCTTCTTTCCGAGGAATGGCTGGTGGGTCTGAACCATCAGCCTTCTGGTTAGCAGTCAAATGCCTTAGGCACTACAATACCAGAGCTCCTAAAATAAAGACTAGGATAAAAAAAAAAAAAAAAAAAAAATGATTACAGCCTTTGATAGGAGCTCTGGTGGTATAATGCCTAAGGCAGTTGCCTGCTAACCAGAAGGTTGGTGATTCAAACCTATCAGCTGCTCTTTAGAAGGAAGATAGGACACTCTTCTTCCACAAAGATTTACCACCTAAGAAACCCAGTAGGGGTCCCAATGAGTCAGAATTGACTCAATGGCAGTGAATTTGGTTAGCTTTCTGTATGGATTAAACCTCAGCATAAAGAAAAAAAAAACAATCCTCACACCTATAAACATCATGATAAATGGAGAAATGATTGAAGTTGTCAAGGATTTCATTCAACTTGAATCCATGATTAACACCCAGGGAAGCAGCATTCAAGAAATTAAATGACATATTGCACTGGCAAATCTGCTGCAGAAAACCTCTTTAAAGTGTTATAGGACAAAAATGTCTCTTTGCCGACTGAGGTGGACCTTACCCAAGTCATAGTCTTTTCAATAGCCTAATATGCATGTGGAAGCTGGACAGTGAATAAGGAATACTGAAGAAGAATTGATGCATTTGATTTATGATGTTGGCAAAGAATATGCCAGAAGAAGGAACAACACTGTTTTGGAAGAAGTATAGCTGAAACGCTCCTTAGAAGTGAGAATGACCAAACTTCATTGTCATAATTTGGTCACATTATCAGGAGGGATGATTCCCTGGAGAAGGACATTATGCTTGGTAAAGTGGAGGGTCAGCAAAAAACAGGAAGACCCTCAACAAGCCTGGACAGACACAGTGGCTGCAACAATAGGCTTAAGCACATAACTGCTAACCAGAAGGCTGGTGGTTCAAACCCATCAGCCACTCCTCAGAAGGAGGGTTGGGCAATCTACTTCCATAGTGATACCACCTCAGAAATCCAAGGAGGGGTCGCTAAGAGGTGGATCCTACTGGGTGGCAATGTGTTTGGTTTGAATAATTGGTGCAACAAAAAGCTCCTGTATTTCTATATCTGCATTAACATTCAATCTGTCGCAATATGTTTTATTTGAAAGATATAAAATTCTAGTTTCACTTAGACATGTTGTTGTTGTTGTTGTTATGTGCCGTCGAGTCGGCCCCGACTCATACAAGTATTTTAATATCCTTTTTAGTTAGTTGTATAGTTTTCTTTGACGCTACACTAAAAATTCAACAAGTGGTTGTAAAGTGTTAATAGTAATGCAGTCTAAAAACAAGTCATTGAACTTCTGCACTGTTTCATTAAAATACATTTATCTATTGTACTCTGAATGAATCTTTACTGTTTCATTGACTTATGCAAATCTAATAAAATGTAAAAGAAATACATTTGTTATTATCATAAGCAATCTCATCAGAAAATTCTTTAAGTTTTGAGGAGGAGTCAAGTTCATCTTGTCACATAGGTATATATTTTCATAATATATAATTTTTAGGTTTTTTTTCCTTCTTTTCTATTTTTATAATTTAAAATATAAATTATAATTTAAAATAGCCACCACTATACTAAGTACTTTGGGAGTGGTGCATAGTGCCTAAGGCACTTGACTACTAACCAGAAGGCTGGCGGTTCAAACCCACCAGTCACTCCTCGGAAGGAAGGTTGGGCATTCCTACTTCCATAGTGATACTGCCTCGGAAACCCAAAGAGGGGTCGCTATGAGTCGGGGCCGACTTGATGGCAAACAACAGCAGCAACAACACATACTAAGTACTTTGGGAGTGGTGGTGGTTCATGGCAGAATTCTCACCTACCATCCCAGATACCCAGGTTTGATTCTGGTGATTGCATCTCATGTGCAGCCACCACCCATCTGTGAGTGGAGCCTTGTGTGTTGTTATAATGTTACCAGATTTCAGTAGAGCTTCCAGCCTAAAATGTGCTTGGAAGAAAGACCTCACTATCTTCTTCCAAAGTCAGCCAACGAAAACTCTTTTAATCAGAAAGAACCAGGTAGAATTTTGTTCCTCATGCATGGCATCAACATGAGTTGAGGGCCTTCTCAAAGCCAGTTAACAACAACATATACAAATTTCATCTTGTTAAATCTTTATATGTCTTATTTTATTGATTTTGAGAAATTGCCTGCCAACTCCCAAGTTCGAATAACTATAACTCGTCAGCCCCCTAGGTAAAAATAATGTTTGATGATAAAAGCAGTGAGTTCCACGCACAAATAAAATAATTGAATAAGTGTTCTTTCTTGAGACAAGTCCCATACAATTCCCATGTGGTGGTATACAAGCACTTTAGGAGTACATACTATATCATCATAGAGAAGAGTAAGTTATGTACTCAGGAGCCAAAATACTTTTTATGACCAAATAGTCCCAAAATATGGTTGGTAACTGTGACATAGGAGAACTTATTAAATATATATTTAATATATATGGTCTAATGTATGTTGCTGTAATGTCAGAAAGCTATATTTTTGTTGTTAGGGACCATCAAGTCATTGCTAACTCATACTGACCCAACATATAACAGAACAAAACACTACCTGGTCCTGTGTCATTCTCACTCTTTGCTACACTTGAGCACATTTTTGACACACCTGGTGGCATAGTCCCTAAGGCATTTGACTGCTAACCAGAAGGCTGGTGGTTCAAATTCATCAGCCACTCCTCAGAAGGAAGGTTGAACAATCTACTTCAATAGTGATACTGCCTCAGATATGACTCGATGACAGTGGGTTTGTTTTGTTTTTTTTTACTGTCAGTGCACCTTGTTGAGTGAGGGTCACCTTCTTTTTTTGCTGACTCTCTACATTACCATTCATTATGTCCTTCTCCAGGGTCTAGTCCTTCCTGTTAACATGCCCCAACTATGTGAGATGAGGTCTTGCCATCTCATTCTAAGGAAAATCATTAGTGTACTTCTTCCAAAACATATTTATTTGTTCTTTTGGAATATTTAGTACTATGTTCATGTTATATTCAGTATTCTTTGCAATCACCATAATTCAAAGGCATCTATTCTTCTTTGGTCCTCTTTATTCATTGTTTAGCATTGGCATGCATATGAGTCAATTGAAAATGCCATGCCTTGGGTGGAGTGCAATTTCATTCTCCAAATGACATCTTAACTTTTTAAAGAGATCTTTTGCAGCAGATTTACCCAACACAGTGCTGTTTGATTTCTTGACTGCTCCTTCCATGGTTCATTGATTGTGAATACAAGTAAAATTAAACCCTTGACAACTTCAATATTTTCTCCATTTTTCCTGATGTTGTGTATTTGTCCAGTTTATACAGGTATATCTTGGACATATTTGATGGCTGGCGGTTCAAACCCACCAGCCACTCCTCAGAAGGAAGGTTGGGCAATCCTATTTCCGTAGTGATACTGCCTCGGAAACCCAAGGAGGGGTCGCTATGAGTCGGGACCGACTTCACGGCACATAACAACAACAACAACAACAGTGCATACAAAAGTTTTATTTACCGTATAATATAGTTAATTAAGTATGCAGTAGCATTATGTAAAAGATGGAAATATTGTGAGAATTACCAAAATGTAACAAAGAGACACAAAGTTATTAAATCCTATTAGAAAACTGATATCCATTGACTTGCTCAATTCAGGGTTGTAACAAAACTTAATTTATATAAAACCCAATATCTGCAAAGTGCAATAAATTTAAGCACAATAAAACAAGGTATGCCTATATATCTATAACTATCTATCTATGTACATATATTGGAAGGAAGGTTGAGTAGTCTACTTCTGTAGTGATACCTCCTTGGAAACCCAAGGAGGGGTTGCTATGAGTTGGGTCTGACTGGACGACAATGCGTTGCGTTTTGCATTGTGTTATATACATACACAGATTTTGGCTATTTTAGGTATAAAACTGAATTTCTTGGTTAATCAACCAGTTTGGTCTTCAATGTGACCAATAATCTATTTTTCATCACCACTTCCACTGACAATAATCTGAATCATTATTGAGTAGGCACTGTGTTTAGAGTGAAAAAGTAGATCTATGTGTAAAAATATTCCCAAAACTCTTATTAATGTAAATTATTTAATGTGACATTCTCTTGTACTTAATTGAACTATAATCTCTAACATAAAATAAATTTATGAGTGTTTTGGAACCTAATTTTTTATAGGATCTATTTGTATAATTGTTATCTCAATTATAATATTTTGATGTTAGAGGTTGATTTGTTTTTCACAAATTTCTTACAATTTTCACATATATTTCATTCCTTATAAACTTTAAGTTATTTTTACTCAATGGAAAATAAATTCTATTTGGGAATCAATCATCTATTTTCTACCTGGAATCACATTACACATTTAATTTAAAGTTTTCCTGATCAAAGTATAGAATTATTATT
>NW_006922468.1:543661-545613 GCF_000298275.1 Orycteropus afer afer
ATTCTTAAACTGTTATTATAAAAATAGAGAAAAAATATTGATTTTTCTATTTATCTGGTATCTGGTGATTTTATCCAATACCCTCAAATATTTAGGTTTTTTTTTATTTTTATTTTTACTAAAGTCATCTAGCCTATACTAATAGAAAATTGTATCTTCTTTTATTGTATTTATTCCAATTATTTTATTTTATTTATATTGAATTATTTAGAGATCCCCCACCAAAGTTAAATAGTTGTGCATTCTTTGGCAACATATATTGTTCATTATGTTACTAAAAGTATATGAATATTTTATCTTTTAGAATCTTGTTTTTCTATAAAATTATATTTACTATTTATAAAGTACATTTAGATTTAACTTAGTTTACTGGAATAGCTACTGAATTTTATCAAATTCGTATTCAATCTCTATAAAAAGATTCCAATTTTTTCTTCTTTCATTTGTCAATTAGTTTACTTGATGATGTTGAACTACTCTTTCATTATTTTATTATTTTCTTCTTCATTATATTTTGTTTCCTATTTGAACACAGATCTGCATCCTAAATAATAATATTAACAATTTGACACTGATCTATAATTTGTGTATAAACTTTCTTTACCAGATTTTGGTATTTATTAATTTCAAGTGATCTCATATAGTCAATAGGAAAGTTTTCAAACTTTGCTTTTGTTAAGAAAACTCTGCAATAATTTATATCCTCCATATTCCACATGCACTATTCTGAAATATAAAATCTGCTAAAATGCTTGTTAATATTATATATTTTAACTTTATGTCATTATTATATTAATTGTTTTGCAAGTATTATCATATTAAATCTTTGCACAAACACATTAAGTGTACATATGTATATCTACACTGATACATATATACGTGATACAGTTAAGGAAAATAATCACCAGAAAGATGAACAACTTTCCAATGTTAAATACTTGATGTAAAGAGTGAATTAATTTGAAGTTTAAAATCCTGTAATATTCTTATTTCATATATTTTCTAGTATTATGTTTCTTTATTTAAAAACAAAAAACAAAAACAAAAAACCTCACTGCCATTGAGTCAGTTCTGACTCATAGTGACCCCTCTTTGTGTTTCCAAGATGATATGTTTATGGAAGTGCATTGTCCAGTCTTTGATCCAAGGAGTGGCTGGTGGGTTTGAACCACCAGCCTTCTGGTTAGCAGTCAAATGCCTTAGTCACTATGCCACCAGAGCTCCTCCATATATATGTATATGTATCCATACATATGTGTGTGTAGTTTCTTAAATTGTGGTTTAGGTGAAAGTTTACAGAGCAAATTGAAAACACATTTTGTTTCATGACATTAATGACAATCCGTACAATGCAACAGTTCTCTCCCTGCTTCCTTCCTATGGTTACCTTTTCCCTGTGTCCTTCTTTCCTATACATTCCTGCTCTCTGAGCTATCTCCCTGTGCAAATACTGACCTTTCAATCTATCATGGTTAATAGTTCCAAAGAGTGCACCTACCTGGTATAAATATTCACCTCATATGCCCGTCTATTGTTTGGCTGGAAGCCATGGGAGTGAGTTCAAATCCAAGCCCGAAGGGTAATTAGAGGCTAGAGTCTCAGGGGTTTCACCAGTATCTTTCAGACCAGTAAGCCTGGTATTTTTTTATGATTTTAAGTTTTGTTCCTTATTTTTCTTCCTCTCTAGCCAAGATCTCCTATTTTGATCCATTTCCAAGTGGTTGACAGTGGTAGTCAGGCATCATATAGTTCTTCTAGTCTCAGGTTGCCACGGTCTACTAGTCCCATGGACTATTTATTTCCATGTGTCTTTGATTTTCTTCATTCTTCTTTGTTCTGGTTGAGAAGAGATGAGTTGTTTCATCTTAGATAGCCCTTCAGAAGCTCATAAAACTCCAGCTGCTATTCACTGAAGTAGGATGTAGAACAATGACTTTTTTTTTTTTTTTTTT
>NW_006922468.1:546759-547246 GCF_000298275.1 Orycteropus afer afer
TAGATGGCAGCTTGCTAGCTTTTAAGATCCCAGTTACTACTCACCAAAGTAGGAGGTGGAACAATGTTTTGTATAGTACATTATGCCAATTGAGCTTGATGTCCCCTGCAACTATGGTCCGAAGCCCGCAGGTTCAACTACTCTGTCCCTCTGGGTAGCTGGCTGTGACCAAGCAGTGACCTCAACCTTGCCCTTTATCAGCTCTACTATACACCTGGGAATTCTGATCATTCACATAAACTTATAGGACTATTGTCTGCCAACCCTATATATGATCTTAGATACACTCCCCATTTCATAGATATACCTAATTGTTTAGCCTGTCCACCTATCTATCCATCTATATACCCATGTTTGCCTTCACTGATAATGCAGCACTGTATATGCAAAATGGTTCATATTTGTTGTCTGTACCTCCCATGTACCTCTCTATGTCTTTCTCATTCTCAATGCTGCCATATTGGTCACTCACATTTGGTACATTGCC
>NW_006922468.1:548524-564501 GCF_000298275.1 Orycteropus afer afer
CTTCAAGGCTCAGAGGTCCAAGATTATCTTCTGTGTCTGTGTCAATTGGTTTCCCTTTTCTTTGTTGAAGAGGGTCTGTGCAGTCCTTCTGCCTAGTCTGCCATCTTTCCGGAACTCCCATTCTGGTAATTCTTGTGTTTTTGAAATTTGTTCCACATATTTCCTCCCACCCTATCCAGGATGTCCAGTTTTGATCCCTTTCTGAATGGTTGGTATTGGTAGCCAGACACCATCTAGTTCCTCTGGTCTCAGGTCATAAATGCTGAGGTCTAAGGACAATGGTCAATCTTATCCTTGGACTAGTCGTTTCCAGATGACTTTGATTCTCTTCACTCTTCTTTCCTCCAGGTGAGAGGAGACCAACAGTTGTATCTTAGACAGCCACTCGAAAGCTTTTTAGACCCCAGTTGCTACTCACCGAAGTAGGTTGTGGAACAAGACTTTTCTATATTGTGTTGTGCCAATTGAGCATTATGCCCTCTGAGACCATGGTCCCAAATCTTCAGGCCTGGTGACGTTCTCAAGGTGTTTGGTTGTCTCCGAGAGGTTACTCCAACTCTGTCTTCTGTTGCTTCTGTAATGTTGTGGCTGATTTTGTAGCACAAAGGCATATGTAAGATTATCTTCAGCCAAATATATCCTTTGTCTAGGGTATATTGCTGTTCGCTGATCCCAACCTGATCTCACTTGTCCCTGCATTTATCTGTATGTAGCCTGGAGTTTGGTGGTAGAACAATGTTTTTGTGCAGTATGCTATGGCAATTGAGTTTGATGTCCCCTGTGAGTATCATCCTGAGACTGTGGGCACAGCAACTCATTCCCTCAGTGTGTTTGGCTGTGGCTAAGAAGTTATATTTTGGTCCATTAGCTCTACTATATATATGAACATTCTTATAACATATACAAATACATATGTAGAAATATTATCTGCCAAACTTATATATGCCATGGATATATTCCCTTTCACTTAGTATATATAGGTTTTTATGCTATAGAAATTCCTTTAGTTTGATTATTGACTTTTTTTTTTTTTTTTTTTTTTAATTTTTTACTGGGTTTTGACTGCAGGGAGATTCACTAGACACTAAGTTTTCAATAAACAAAGTTGGGGATTGTCCTTGTATCCCTCACCATACACATAGGCTCTTGTGGGCTCTCTTTCAATATATGAAATTCAGAGTTTCCTAAAAAATCCACTGCTTCATTATATACTTCTCAAAAACCATTCTAGCATGGAAGATTTTCTAACTAAGAGTAAATATTCTATGCATGAAATACAATGCTTTTCAGCTTATACTTTCTCAGTGTTATTCCCTGTTCATATCATGTTGATAAGGTTGCCTTAAGTGACTGAAGTTCATAAATGAAATGTCTTCCCATTATTTTCTTGCCTAGGTGTTTGCTAAGGAGCTCTGATGCTGCAGTGTGTAAGGCATTTGACTGCTAACTAGAAGGTTAGTGGTTCAAACCCACCAGCCACTCTGTGGAAGGAAGACCAGGAAAATTTACTTCCATAAACATTTACCACCTTGGAAACCCAACTGGGGTTGCTATAGGTTGGAATTGACTCATTGGCAGTGGTTTTTGGTTTTACAGTTGTTCGATAGGAGTTATAGTATGCAATTTAATATAAACCAAACCCATTGTCATAGAGTCTATTCTGACTTTTATAAATAGAAAAAAACAAACCAAACCCACTACCATTGAGTCTACTTGACTCTTAGCAATCCCCATTGGGTTTACTGGGCACTAAATCCTTAAGGAAGCAGATTGCCCCATTTTCTTTCTGCAGAGTGGCTGGTGGGTCTGAACTGCCAAACTTCTGGTTAGCAGTCAAATGTCTTAGGCACTGCGATACCATTCTGTCTCATAGAAACTCTTCAGGACAGACTGGAACTGCTTCCTAGGGGTTCCAAGGCTGTGAATTTTCATAGAAGCAGACTGCCACATCTTTTGTTCTGTGCCACATCTTTTGTTCTCTGGAGTGTCTGGTGGGTTTGAACTGCCAACCTTTTGGCTAGCAGCCTCAACCACTACACCACCAAAACTCCTGATTTCATATGGTAAGGAAATATCTGATAAGAATTAAGAAAAAAGAAAAAAGAAAAAAAAAAAAAACACAAAAAAATTAAAAAAAAACCCTGAAAAGAACATATTCTGTAAACAGATGGAGCAGGTGTTGTTTATAAAATATGTATTTTTTTCTGCCAGTTAGCTCAGTCCATGCATATGTGGAATAGGTGTATAAATACCACCATCAATTGCCTTCCAGTGGACTGTAAATCATGGTGATTCGATGCAAGGTAGAGGGGAATTTTGCTCCATTAGATCTTTGAATGGCTGCTTTTTCAAAGGTAAATTGCCAGGACTTTCTTCTGCTGTTCCTCTGGGTAACCTTGAACCTCCAGGCTTTCAGTTAGCATAAACATGCTAATCCTTTGCTCCACTCAAGGACTGCACATGTATAAAAGGTGAGTGTATATAGTATTTCCTCTCTCCACGTGTGTCTTTAGTTTCAGTTCTCTATATGTTGAGTTTACTAATAATAATGTAATTAGTGAGAAACCTATGATTGTATTCTGATTTAAAGTGCAATTGTATATGAATTTGTTGAAAAGTTAAAAGAAAGCCGACCAAATATGTTTCTTCTACCACCTTTAATTCTGAGTATTCCAAATATATTTTCTAACTATGCTATATATAATCTTGGATACATTTGTGTCAAATATGGTACTACACTTCATTTTGACTTGTTATAATGTTTTCTTTATTTGATAGTCATTCAAATAATCTACAATGATAAAAAATGGTAATTTTATTTGAGATATATTCTATTTCTTAAATGTAGCAGAAAGGAATATATTCTGTCATATTTCAATTTTAATTAAAGGACCTAACCCTTTCATTGTTGAGAACCATATGAGCTCCTGATTTAAGAGATCTTGCTAACAATGCATTTTTAGTCTACTACAAGCTTTTATCAGAAATATGTGCTCACTTTTGTTAAATGTTTTTAAGCATATTTCTCCATAGTTTATATTTATTCAGTATGTTTTATTAAAAGATGTCCATTATCAAGATACTTTTGCATTCATTGGCAATATTCTCTCTACAGTGGATTTTTATTTTTAATATGTCATTGAGAATATTTCATATCTAAACTGTAGCTCATAACAGAGTTTTCAGCTGTTAAAAAATCACCACTGAAAAAGTTAGCTTATTCTCACATTTTAAAATGTGTTTAAATTCTCAAGAGAAGATATTAACTAATCAGATTGAATAACATGCTAGAGATATGGTTTCTGAATGGATTTAGTAAGAACAAATGCAATGTTGCAAAAAGGAAATTACACATGTTGCTTAAAAAAAATCTGTGGAACACAGGGTAAATTATCTGAGAGTCTTCCACTATATCATGAAGGAAAGATTTTAATTGTTCAAGCATGATAGGAAAGTGTAATTAATGAGATAAATTTTAATAATTCATAATTTCCAATACTCTTCTTAAAATATCAGATTCAAATACTGGTAATGGTGTTATAGACATCTAAATATATCTTATTTGTGGGCAATCATGACTTCGCCATAGGAATATTTATCAGTTAGCCTTCAAAGCCATCTAAACATGAAAATGGAAAAGCATGGTTCTGGATTAATAGAGATAGACATATCCTTCTGAGGTAAGGATAAATAAATATTAAAAAATTAAAAAAAAGGAAAAAATAACTTAAAAAGAATAAATAAAAATAATATATATGAAGCAATGTATGTCAGATATATACCAAGCAGGAAAGGAAGTGATCTCTTAGAGAAGAGATACAGACAAAGTGAACTCTACAGTTTGCCTCACCACTCACCCTTTTATTGCCTGGAATTTCACAGTTATTAGTTTTGGCAGAATAGCTGGGTGGAAGAGAGAGATTGGAATTCAGATGCCTAGTTGAATAGGATTTATAGAGCAGGACACTATATAGGAAAGGAAGACATGGAGGGAAGATTCTGAATATCTGCAGAACAATCTCAAGTTGTTTTTTTTTTTTTTTCCTTTTCTTTTTTGAATACTACTCTATGTACCTGTTTAGGCAACAGGATCCAAGGCCAGATAAGGAACAAAGGGAAAACACTAAGGCAAAGTATGTTTGGATCTCCTGGATAGATGTGAATTGTTTATTTTTTATCTACCCCTGGAGTGCAAGGATACCATAATACACAGGGTACATGTTATTGAGTGCCTAGGTGAGCATCATCTTGTTAAGAAGTAATCTTGTTTTGCTTCTTATGGTTCTCCACATTTTTTATGGACATTCCATCCCAGTCTTTGATCATGCTTTTATCTAGTTTATTTCTCAGGATCATTTTTGCAGTGGATAACCTTGAGAGATAAGGTAACATTGCTATATAGGCCAATAACAGATTTGTTTACTGTTTGCTATTAAATTGATGTATTTCCCAAGATCAGTGTTCTGTAGATGCAAAGCAGATCCAGTGTATTCATCTGGGCCCTAGACGTTATTGCCATGATACTTGGGGACAAATAATACCAACATAAATATATTGATGTCCATGCAGTTTACAGTGCCATAAGAAATAATGTCCTTTGCTTCTTACCCGGGAGTCTCATGTCTTCTGATAGCAAACACAAAACAATAACTGGCTAACATATTTTATAAGTAGAGTTAAATCTCAGAACCTCAACAGTTTTTAAAAGGTTCGGTGAACAGTATAAGATGTTGATAGAAACGTGATTTTTTCTTTACCAAGGACAAATTTGAGGAGGTGAGATGACTCCTTACAGTTGGGTAATGCAAATTCTCATACAAATGTTGGGCAAAGGGAGCAAGGAGGCAAGTGTCCTCCAAAATTCATCCTATTAATGAAGAAGAGTTGAGTTAATGAATAGAGCCTGCAGAGCAAGAGGTAAGATTGAAACACTAGCCCAACTAGTGCCCTGTTTTTTGCTCACTCACTTCCATGCAGATGCAGAGTTATTGATTCTGGCAGGGGGACACACATCACTAGAAAGATAAATAGGTGTTGTTGCTGCAGTAAGGAGTCCCCAAACTGAAATAAATTATGTCAGAAATGATGAAAACTTGGTACCTGATAGAGGGATTGGGTTTAAACAAAAAATTCAAAATTCGCATGGCTGAACCATGACATGCTACACTACTTACAACCAAAAGAAAATGCAAAGCCTTTGCCAAAGAGGCAGGAAGGCTGCATCTTCTGACCTCCTCTAACTCCATAAGAGGAAGTAAAAATCACCATCAGTAGCCCAAAGCCTATTCCTGCGTGGCCAGACATGCTGCCTCCCTCTAGACTCTCACCAACCATTCCTCCCACAGCACCCACCACATCTCTGCTGGGTTTGATAATTTGCTGCAGTGCCCACACAGAACTCACAGATGGGGTTTATTAGGGAAGTACCAGACTACAAGTTCAGAAATGCACTCAGTCTGGGTTTGATAATTTGCTGCAGTGCCCACACAGAACTCACAGATGGGGTTTATTAGGGAAGTACCAGACTACAAGTTCAGAAATGCACTCAGTCTCTTGCAGATGGCCGTCTCACTCAGCAGTCTCAGTAGCACATCGCTCTCTCAGTAGTGCATGTCTCTCGTGTCTCTCTCTCAGCAGTGTGTGTCCCTCACATCTCTCTCTCAGCAGCATGTGTCTCTCATGTCTCTCAGGAGTGCATTTCTCTCTGCAGCATATCTTTCTCAGCCAGCAGTCAGAGAGACTACTTCTGCCTCTAAGAGGGTTCCTTTTGAGCCTTGCAGAGTGGCCTAAACCAACCAATCCCAACATCACAATTCTACACACCTGACAGACAGTGAGCTTCCCAGAAAATTACTTTGTGCTGCTCCCAACAGAAATACTCCAGTACAATCAGGAGGTACTCAGTTGCTCACAGCAAATTCCACCAAGGAGTTTACAAAGACTTAGGGCTAGAAAAGCCACACTATGTAATCTTCTATACCACAGCCTTGCTTACTGGTGCAAAGTTGTTCTCTCACTCAATGCCCTCTGATCAACCTTTCTCATACTATCTTGACCTCAATTGTTTAAAAGAGAAAAAGTATAAGATATGGAACTGAGTTCTAATTCTGGGAAATACTTTGCAAAAAATGATATCAAACTTTTTTGGCTCTGTTGCATAGAGGTCTCAAATCGTTCATCCCACTCAGGCCCATGGAGGGAGAGAATACCCATATTCACCTGGGAAAGGTTTGCAGTGGGGAAAGAAGTTAGAATGATTTTATATGTTTGGGATAATTTAATGTTTCATTGTTGTAGCTTCCATGAATGAATGCATAATGGAATGAATGTGTTACATGCAAGCATGTTTTCATTCCATGAGTACCCATGGGGATTCTATTATTCATTCTACTATGAATGTGGAGAAGTGATGTGGAAACCTGTAGAACATCCCATAGTCTTTGCCAAACTGCCTTTGTGTTCCCTCCAAAGTGGTCCGGTATAAACAGTATAGAAATATAGAGAAATGAAAATCACAACTTTATTTAAAGCCCGATAGCTGTGTCTGGTGAATTGCTTCTGTAAAGATTAGAGCCCAGAAAACCCTGTGGAGCAGTTCTACTCTGTCACTTCTGGGGTCACACGAGTTGAGATCACTATAAGGTTTTGTTTGTTTGTTTAATGACTGCCAGATAATTCAGAAAGGCTTTTCTCAGTACAATGTCATCACAAACCTGATGAAGCCACCAGGTAAATCTGTTTTATAAAGTGGCTATTAAGCTTCTACTAGTCTCTTTTTGGGGAGCTCTGGTAGCATAGTGGCTAAGATACTTGCCTGCTAACCAGACAGCTGGCGGTTCAAACCCACCAGCCACTCCTCGGAAGGAAGGTTGGACAATCCTACTTCCGTAGTGATACTGCCTCGGAAACCCAAGGAGGGGTCTCTATGAGTCGGGTTTGACTCGACGGCACACGACGACAACAACAACAACAACAACAACAACAACAACAACAACAACAACAACAGTCTCTTTTTGAGGAGCCCAGGTAGCATAATGCCTAAGGCACCTGGCTGCTAACCAGAAGTTTGGCAGTTCAAACCCACCAGCCACTCCTTGGAAGGAAGGTTGGACAATCTACTTCCATAGTGATACTGCCTCGACAACCCCAGGAGGGGCCACTGTGAGTCAGGGCTGACTCAACGGCACACAACAACATCAACAGTCTCTTGTTGAACTAAAGGTCTAAACTTCGGAGATTTGTGACTTTCTGGCCTGACATCATTATTTTGCAGTGGGTCAACTTGGATTTTGATAGCTGATGAGGGTGGGAGGCCTCAACAGGTCTCACTAGTCAAATAGCAATATCTTATTCAAAAGTACAGCCAGCCTGGCTCTAGCATTATCATGATTTTACGTGAAAAATTGACTTTAAAATATTTTTAGTATGACTTAAGGTTTGGTAAATCTGTAAATATTTCAGAGTAAATTTCAGTGTAGGAAATATAACCTCATGGAACTTATACTCCAGTGGAAAATATAAACATATGCACACACAATAGTAACAAAAAGAGTTGTAGATGATACTGAAGTTTAATATGATAAAGTAGAGAGGAAGGTATACATAATTCAGCCTCTGACCATAGGTATGACAAGATTCCATGATATTTGGATCCTGAAACAATGAGTTTTATAGCTATACTTTTTTGACCAAGAAAAGAAAGGAAGAAGAAAATAAAGTTAGTTCACGTGGAAGAAAGGAAAAAAAAAAATTGAACACAACATAATGAAAATAATCAAGATGCTCTTTACAAAACCAAATGTAGTTTAATGCTGGTAGATTGTAAAAAATAATAATTTTTTTGAGTTTGGAAAAGATAAGGTATTGGACGGCCTTTGTTCTGGTAATCTATTGTAGAACAAAGTACTTAAATGATATGTAGCTTAAAACAGCAATAATTTTATTATATTAAGAATTTTGTAGATTAGAAGTTCAGACAGGGATCATCTAGGCAATTATTCTGTTTTATGTAAGATTGATGATTGTCACAGCTGTTATTCTGCTGGCAGATGGGATGGTCTTCAGGGCCCAATATACCTCCATTCACAGTCCAGGAGACTTGATGAAATTAGTTAGGATTAGTTTGGCAGAAGCTGTCAAATGGAGTGCCTAAACTGGCTCTTCAGCAAGGCAGTCTCATGGTAGTCAGACTTCTTATATGCTGGTTTATGGCCCCCAGAGAGAACATTGGAAAATGCCCAGGCAGAAGCAACAAACCATAATGTGACCTAGCATGGAAAGTGCCAGAACATTTTATCCACCATATTCTGTTGTCCAAAATCATCACTGTATCTAGCCAGATTCAGGAGGACAGGAACTAGATTCCATTTGTCAGTGGAAAGGGTAGCAAATAGTTTTCTTTCTCCCTTAATCTTCCCTGTAGTCAAAAATAATTTACTTTCTGCTTACAGAAAAAACACTATAAAGACAGTACCTGGGTTTGGAACATTTGACCTAGGGACAACTCTAACTTGTTGCTCTTCAATATTATCTAAATCTCCCCTCACTTTGAAACAATTGAAAGAAAGCCTATTTGCAAAAAATTCTTCCTCACAATCACCTTCACTTGCTACAGTTAGAACTTTTAACTCATTTAAAAGACTTTGAGCCTTTTCTTGCACTAACCAAAAAAAAAAAAAAAAAAATTCCACTGAGTCAATCGTGACTCATAGTGACACTCGTTGGGTTTCTGAGGCAGTAAATCTTTACGAAAGTAGATTGCCCCATCCTCCATCTGCTGTGTGGCTGGTGGCTTTAAGCTGCCAAGTTCTGGTTAGCAGTCAAATGCCTCAGGCACTGCACCACCAGACTCCTTTCTTGCACTAAACTACAGCTAAATTAAGAACCTGTTTCGTCTTACACATTATTGGAGACATAGTTATGACCAGATCTCTTTGGTAACACAGCCACTGACTATGATTCTTTCCTAGGGGCTTCAAAAGAATTATCCCACTGTGGAGCAGAGGCAAGTCCAGGATAGAGTCAGATGAGTTATCTTAGAATTCTTCCTCTTGATTCCGTAGTGATACTGCCTTGGAAACCCAAGGAGGGGTGACTATGAGTCAGGTCCAACTCGACGGCACATAACAATAACAACAAAATAGAAAGTAGGTTATCTTTTTCAGCATGACCACATCCAACATATAATGGGGTGACAATGATAGGTTAACCACAACAGACACATCTGTTCAAAAAGGAAATGGATAGAAAGCTTACAATAGTAAATGATCCATCACAATTCTGAAATCTAGCCAGAAACCTGTTTCCAGTTCCTTGAGTAAGAGTCAGATTTTCTCCTTGGGTACAATTCTTAATATCTCTTACCTCTGCCTTCAGATCTGGTCTTAAACAACAAACTCCTTGTGTCTCATCAACTTTTTCCTACTCTATATTCCCAAAGCCAATGACACATATTTTATATTTTTCTTATGATACCACTTCATTCTTGCTACCAAATTATGTTTTGGTTATGCATTGTTGCATGACAAGCTCCTGATAACCTAGTGGCTTAAACCATTAACTATTTAATCCTATCTCTGATTTCTTTTCTTATTTCCTTTTTGTCAACAGTTTGAGCTGGGTTGAACAGGGTAAATTTTTCTTTTTCTTTTATTTTCTTGCCACATTGCATTAATAAAAGTCCCTTGCTAGTGTTTAGTTAGTGAATAGGCTGATCTAAAGCTTCAAAAGTTTTCATGGTCATATCTGGTGCCTTGCTGGAAATAGCTGGAGGACTGAACTTCTTTGGGATGTGGACTAGAATGGTTACAAGTGGCCTCTGTAGCATGTCAGTCTCAGGATGGTTAAATTTCTTATATAGAGGCTAAAGATCCTTAGGGAAAATATTCCAATAGTTCTGATTGGAAGCACTACAGCTTCTTTTAAACTAACCTCAAATGTTACAGAATATAACTTCTACTACATTCAATATTTCAAAGAAGTCATTAAGTCCTACCCATATTCAGGGGAAGAAATTGAGACTCCAGCTAGTATATAGGAGCTCTGGTAGCACAGTGCCTAAGGCATTTGACTGCTAACCAGGAGGCTAGAGATTCAAACCCACCAGCCACTCCTTGGAAGGAAGAAGATTGGGCAATCTACTTCTGCAGAGACACTGCCTTGGAAACCCAAGGAAAGGTCACTATGAGCCAAATTGACTCGATGGCAATGAGGTTTTTTTTTTTTTTTTTAATTTTTATTTTATCTGCTGTTGTTGTTGTTATGTGCCGTCTAATCGGACCCGACTCATACCAACTCCTCCTTGAGTTTCCGAGGCAGTTTCACTAGGGAAGTAGATCGCCCCATCTTCCTTCTGAGGAGTGGCTGGAGGATTTGAACCATCAGCCTTCTGGTTAGCAGTCAAGTGCCTTAGGTACTAGGCTACCAAATATGGAAAAATATACCTAAGAATTTTCAACTATATTTAATACGTATTTCTTATGTCTTTAAACAGGAGCTCTGATAGTGTAGTGCCTAAGGCACCTGGCTGCTAACCAGAAGGCTGGCAGTTCAAACCCACCTGCCACTCCTCGGAAGGAAGGTTGGGCAATCTACTTCCGTAATGATACTACCTTGGAAACCCAAGGAGGGGTCGCTATGAGTTGGGTCCAACTCGATGGCACATAATAATAATAATAATAATAATAATAATAATAATGTCTTTAAACTGATTGGATCCATGTCATTGTATCCTCCCTCCTTTGAAAATTTCTCACCATCAGCTATGATATGTGTTATGGAGGGGAATATCCTTACGTTTCTTATTGGTTTCCACGAAGACATATTCTCTAAGCACATTTTTGCCTCCTTTTATTACTACCATTACTATCTGCACTTATGGGAGATACTCAAGTATAATCACTTTTATAGTGCTCTTTCTCTTGCAAGCAAGACTCTGGCTAAGAATAGAAGTCAGCACCTGTTATTCACCATACCCAATACCTAATAAGCTCTGCCTGAGAACTCCTCTGGAATGTGGACCAGAATGGTTACAACTCAGCTATGTGACAGTATAGAAATTTGACTAATTCTCAACCTCAGCATTACTAAAAGTGCATGGCTAAAAGACCTAAAATATATAATTTAATTAGTGTTTTTAATAAGGGAGCTCTGGTAGCATAGTGGATAAGGGATTTGGCTACTAAGCAGAAGGTCAGTAATTCAAACTCACCAGCTGTTCCATGGAAGGAAGATGGGGCAATCTACTTCTGTAAAGATTTACAGCCTTGGAAACCCAAAGGGGTCAATATGAGTCAGAATGGCAGTGAGGATTTTTTTTTTTTTTTTTTAAACCTCCATTTCATTTACCTAATTGTTCAGGATGCATGATTGTGATTTTGTGGCTGTAGGTGGGGAGGTACTTTGGATTTTATTTACTGAAGGCACTCTTGGAGATTTCCATAAAGAGCATTTTGTGAGAAATAAGCAATGGTTTATATTTTGTAAAAATTAAAATTTATTGGCAGAGACTCTCTGAGGTCTTGAAAATTAAATCAGGATCACTTTGGTGAATGTAGCTCTAGGAATTTAACTTCACCTCCCACCCCCTAGAAAATGATTATCTTTACTACTACTTTGCCTTTTATTATTTAATTCATATTGATTTTATTTAAAATTTTCACTTGTAGAAGACCATATATGTTGCTAGATACTGTTCTAAGGGTTTAAAATATCAATCCATGTAATCTTCATATATGGGTTTATACAATTAGTATATTCATTATTCAATTCGGGAAAATGTGGCAGAGAAAACTGTATGGCAAATATTTGATTTATGTATAAAGATCTGTAAATTGTAATGACAAAAAATTTTGAAGAAAGTAATTTTAAAATTGATCACCATGCAATTTACATTTCACTTATCAATAAATGTTTAATGAATATTAAAGTTAAATATAGTTTTTAATTAAAAATTTAATCCTCATAGATATTAAATGAGAATAAAAATAGAAGTGTAATTACCAACCCCCATTTTCCTTTCAGCTCTAACTCAGTTTCATTAAAATGGTTATCTAGTTTATGTAGTGAGGTGTGATTTTGTATAAGTTACTTAAGTTCAGAAGTGCTTCTAAGCTACTTTAAGATATATTTGATACTATGTGTGGTAGTTAACGTTATATGTCAACTTGGCTGGGCCTGGTTTGAGTGGCTGGGCAGCTGGTTGTAGTATTCCCCATGATGAGACTAGTAATCAGTTCCACGTAGAATCTACTGTGAGCAGCTGAGTAGCGGCTTTAGGGATGTGATCTCCTCCCAGTATACAAGGAAAAGATTTCGGAATGGTCTGTATCTATATGGTATGCTCGGACCCTGCATGTAGTCGAGTCTTCATTTAGCAGTCTGCTATATTTCCTGGTGATCTTGGGACTGTCTCTGGCCTTGAATTCACGGCTTGCCATGTAGTTTGGTATTATCAGGACTGTGCCTTTTTACTTACTTGCATACTTTAGGTTTGTCAGCCTTAGCAGCCAGCAGCTGCCTGAGTAAAGAAAGCCTCCAGCTTTAGTGGACTGGGAACAAGAGGCAGAGCTATAGCCCAAGGTCGAGGGGCTTTTGCTCAGCCCTTAGAGCTGGCATTTGGAACTCAGACTTCAGCCTCCTAAACTGTAGGAGACTAAAACTCTGATTTATTAAAGCATCCTATTTGTGGTACTTCTGTTAGAGCAGCACTAGAAGTAACCAAATCACTGTGTGTTATTGTGTTGTTTAAAATGTATACTGTTTGAATAACTAATTGTATTTTTGCAGAAATGTGCAATGGGCAAGGGTAGCTGCAGGTTGTTGCACAACACAACTTCATATTATATATATATATTTATTTATTTATCTATCTATCTCCAGGAAATATAACATATGACATCAATAAAATTAATGGGTCTTGTTTTATAAAAGCTTAAGGCATAAGAGACACTATTTGATATTTTATTGGTGATAATGAGCCTAAATTAGATCGGAATTAAAATTAGTATGCCTTTCCATTGTCTAATTATATATATTTTTTCCTTGTAAACTAATTTGGCAAGACTAAAATCCTTAAAATATATTATAAACCTTTCTCATAAAGGTATGCTGTGTTTTCCGTCCTAATCTTAAGACAGCAAATCTATTTTTGCTATATATACATCTCAGATGAAATAGAAGGTTATTTTATGACAAAATCATTTTGGTTTTCCTGGAATCCAGATTTCTAGGTTCATGGAATTGAGGCAACCCATGCAGATCATCTGTCATCAGGTGCCCTTTTGTACCTTAAAGGAATTGCTTCCCTGGTGTCACCTTTAGATCAAACAGTACCATAGTAAGCAGTACGGTGGCAACCATTTGACATTAGTCAATGGGTTCTTTTGGAAAATTATCTATGTGCAGCCAGTCTCAAAGAGGAACTCCAGAGTCTGACTAGAGACTATGTTTTAGGTTGAATGGTGTATCCTTAGTGATTACGTTTCTATAAACTTGGACCCTGTAACCCTGCCTATGCTATGATGTGATCTTCTGAGAAATTAATATAACAATGACTCTTGTAACCTGTTTTCACTATTATCTTAAGAGTATCTTCGTGATAATTTGAGATAATGATGCCCAATGCAAATTGTATCTTCTCACAACAAATATCTTCTGTTACACTAAATTTGGAGGGTTTTTTTAAAGCATTTTGGTTTCAAAACTTATTTAGAGCCATTTATATAATATGCAGAGGAATTGACATAATATTTTTCTTACTTAGTATTTGGTAACACTGGGCATAAGCTGTATTTTCATATAAATAATAGACTAGAGAATTACATAAAACAATGATATAATATTATTTTTAAGCAACTTATGATAATTTTATATTTTTTATTATTATTTATTTTTAGAGATTGATCTTAGAATCCCATCATACGCAGACCCCAAGACAATGTCTTGGAAGAAGTTGATTGTTTGTGATGTGACTCTAGGAAATAGAAATGAGAAATTGAAAATTAGAAAAAAGTGAAATTATGGACATATTACTACTGAGGGCTTCTGGAACTTAATCTCTCATGGGACCTGCTGCAAAATCATATGAAACTTTCCTTAGAATTTTCCTGAAAGACAACAGGGAAGTTGGGACATTTATTAACCAACTCCTTTACCCTTCTTTGAGAGTTTCCCCAGGGGACATTAATCTCTGCATATTTCCATCAGCTGAATAAACACCTAAAAATTGCTTACTTTGTCTGCTAGTCTAATGGCATAAGTCATAGAAAAGATCAGATGGCAGACATAGTCATTATATTTATTTTTTCTATTTCTTAATACAGGGAGTCAGTAAAAAGTTGCTTAATCGAGATTTATTTGTTTTTTAATTAATATTTAGATATCCTGATATATTATAAATTGTTCTAAAGATAAACACTATAACAAGTAAAACAAACTATCACTTTTCACATTATAGAAAGAAAATAAATGTGAAATCCCAAAACTGTTGCAAATAAATACATTACAAAAAAAAAAATTACCATCCAGTTGATTCCAACTCATAGTGACCTTACGGGACAGAGTAGGACTACCCCATAGAATTTCCAAAGCTGTAATCTTTATGGAAGCAGACTGCTACATCTTTCTCAGGCAGAGTAGATAGTGGGTTCAAACTGTTGAACTTTCAGTTATTGTTGAGTGCTTAATGACTGTGTTACCAGTTCTCCTAGAATTAAGTATATACTACATACAAAATGTTTAAAAGAAAACATAAGCATGACAAAATATATCCTAAAATACAATGGTAAACCTAAGTAAAAAGAAGATGTATTACTTATCAATATGTACATTAAGTAAGTCATCTATCAATATAAAGTTTTAAGAGTAGAAAAAAAAGCAAAACCTGATATACATCTAAAAAAAAACAAACCAAACCCACTACCATTGAGTTGATTCCAACACATAGCGACCCCCATTGGGTTTCTGAAGCAGTAATTCCTTATGGAAGTAGGTTGTCCAGGCTTGTTTCCACAGAGTGTACTGGTGGGAACAAGTAACCTTCTGGTTAGCAGTCAGATGCCTTAGGCACTGTGCTACCAGAGATTCTTGATATACATCTAGACAAATATAATTAGAAATTTTGCATAGGAGCTTGTCTCTAAGATGGGAGCCATCATTTTTTTTTTTCTCCCTGTATGATGAGTTCATTCCTCTTTGAAGGATAGAGTTCATGCTCCCTCTTTCTTTGCCTGTGAATATTTTCATGAATAAAATACAGGTGATATGATGCTGTAAGTCTCCTGAGGCTAGATCATAAGAAACTAGGAGTTTAATGGTAACCACAGGGAGGAAGTTGGAAGAAAGTTGTTACATTGTGGGGATTATAATCAGTGTCATGAAACAAAATATGTATGAATTTTTTAATGGAATACCAACTTGCTCTGTAAACTTTTACCTAAATCACAATAAAAATTAAAAAAAAAAAGAAAAGAAAAATGAAACTGGCACTTCTACCTGAGTCTTCTGGAATGCACACTATGGGGAAACTGGTTACCACGTAAAATATCTTAATCCCTTCAAAACTCCATTTATGAGAAAGTCAAAGCTAGCCAGATTTAGAAGACAAGTGGACAAAGAGAAATGGATCCAACTCAACTCTTTCAGCCATTCTAAACCAAACATAAGTCATGTGAATGTAAAGGCTTTTACTGACTCCTGCTCCAAGTGTCTATAGTTTTATTCATCTCTCTATAGCTAATGACTAAAACTGCATAGGGAGACAATTGGTATATTTTATTTAATTAGTTAACATAAGATAAGTATAGACATGTTTGTATATGTATGATCAAAAAAGAAAACAATTAATCATCAAAAATAGGTGAAAAAAAGTTTTCCTATTTATAAATCTCTGATATGTAGATGTAGATACACCTACCTCAGATAAATTCATTCCAAACATAATTTTATAACATAATTTTACTTAATATTTAAATTAATAA
>NW_006922468.1:564906-571416 GCF_000298275.1 Orycteropus afer afer
ATTGAAGAGGAATGGCATGACATTGATCATCACAAAGGATGTTTCAAGATCTGTCCTGAAGTACAATGCTGTAAGTGATGGGATAATATCCATACATCTACAAGGAAGACCCATTAATACTACTATTATTCAAATTTATGCACCAACCACCAAAGCCAAAAATGAGGAAATTGAAGATTTCTATCAATTTCTGCAGCCTGAAATTGACCAAACAAGCAACCAAGATGTGTTGTTTATCACTGGTGATTAGAATGCAAAAGTTGGAAACAAAGAAGAATCACCAATAGTTGAAAAATTTGGCCTCAGTGACAGAAATAATACTGGAGATCGCATGATAGAATTTTGCAAAACCAACAACGTATTCATTGCTTATTGTTGTTGTTAGGTGCCTTTGAATCATCTCCGACTCATAGCAACCCTATGCACAACAGAACGAAAACACTGTCTGGTCCTGAGCCAGCTCCATGATTCTTGCTATACTTGAGACTATTGCCACTGCCACAGGGTCAATCCATCTTGCTGAGGGCCTTCCCCTCTTTCATCAACCCTCCACCTTACCAAGCATGACATCCTTCTCCAAGGAATGGTCCCTTCTGACAACATGACCAAGATATGTGAGACAAAGTCTGGCTATTTTTGCCTCCAAAGAGCATTCTGGCTGCACTTCTTCCAGAACAGACCTGTTAGTTCTTTTAGCAGTCCACGGTACTTTCAACATTCTTTGCCAACACCACAGCTCAAAAGCATAAATTCTTCTTCTGTCTTCCTTATTCATTTTCCAGAGCTCACATGCATATGAGGCAATTGAGAATACCATGGCTTGTGTCAGGCACATCTTAGTCCTCAAGGATACATCTTTGCTCCTCACCACTTGAAAGAGGTCCTATGCAGCTGATTTGCCCAGTGCTATATGTCATCTGATATTCTGACTGCTGCTTCTGTTGGCGTTGATCGTAGAACCAAGTAATGTCAAGTCTTTGACAATTTCAATCTTTTCTCCATTTATTGGGATGTTGCTTATAGGACCAGTTGTGAGGATTTTTGTTTTCTTTATATTGAGATATAATCCATACTGCAGACTATAGTCTTCAATCTTCATCAGTAAGTACTTCAAGTCATCCTCACTTTCAGCAAGCAACTTTGTGTCATCAGGTATCACAGGTTGTTAATGATTTTCCTCCAATCTTGATGTCAAGTTCTTCTTCATATAGTCCAGTTTCCAAGATTATTTGCTCAGCATACAGATTGAATAAGTATATTGAAAGATTACAACCCTAACACACTCCCTTCTTGATTTTAAACCCTGTAGTGTTCCCTTCTTTTTTCAAATGACAGCCTCCTGGTCTATGTATAGGTTCCTAATGAGTAGAATTAAGAGTTCCGGAATTCCCATTCTTCTCAATATTATCCACAATTTGTTATAAACCACAAAATCAAAAAGCTTTCGCAAAGTCAATAAAATACAAGTAAACATCTTTCTGGTATTCTTTGCTTTGAGCCAAGATCCATCTGACATCAGCAATATATCTCTCATTCCACATCCTCCTCTGTATCCATCTTGAATTTCTAGAAGTTCTCTGTCAATATACTGCTGTAACTGTTTTTGCATTATCTTCAGTAAGATTTTACTTGCATGTGATATTAATGGTATTGTTTGATAATTTCCACATTCTGTGGGATTACCTTTCTTTGGAATGGGTACAGATATGGATCTCTTCCATTCAGCTGGCCAGGTAGCTGTCTTCCAGATTTCTTGGCATAACTGAGTGAGTGCCTCTAGCAGGGCATTTGTTTGTTGAAACATCTCAATTGGTATTCCATCAAATCCTGGAGACTTGTTCTTCACCAATTCTTTCAGTGCAGATACCTTTATTTATTCATTGCAAATACCTTTTTTTCAACAACACAAATGGTGGCTATTCATGTGGACTTCACCAGATGGAGTACACAGGAATCAGATTGACTACTTTATGGCAAAGGTGATGGAAAAGCTCAATATCTTCAGCCAAAACAAGGCCAGGAGCTGATTATGGAACAGACCATCAACTGCTCATGTGCAAGTTCAACTTGAAGTTCAAGACAATTAAAACAAGTCCATGGGAGCCAAGATATGACCTTGAATATATCCCTTCTCAATTTAGAGACCATCTAAAGAACAGATTTGATGCTTTGAACACCAGTGACCAAAAACCAGAAGAATTATGGAATAACACCAAGAGCATCATCAATGAAGAGAGCAAGAGGTCATTAAAAATAAAAGAACAGGAAGCATCAAAAGAACATAGAAAGAATACACTGAGTCACTGTATCAAAAAGAACTGCTCAATTTTCATCCATTTCCAGAGGTGGCATATATTCAAGAATCAACGGCATTGGAGGAAGAAGTCAAAGCTGCACTGAAAGAAATGGAAAAGAACAAGGTCCAGAAATTGATGGAATACCTACTGAGATGTTTCAACAAATGGATGCCTTGCTGGAGGCACTCAATCAGTTATATCTCAATGAAATTTGGAAGACAGCAACCTGGCCAACTGACTGGAAGAGATCCATATTTGTACCCATTCCAAAGAAAGGTGATCCCACAGAATGTGTAAATTACTGAACAATATAATTAATATCACATGCAAGTAAAATCTTACTGAAGATAATTCAAAAACGTTTGCGGCAGTATATTGACAGAGAACTTCCAGAAGTGCAGGCTGGATTCAGAAGAGGACATGGAATGAGGGATATCATTGCTGATGTCAGATGGATCTAGGCTCAAAGTAAAGAATACCAGAAATATGTTTCCTTGTGTTTTATTGACTATGCAAAAGTATTTGAGTGTGTGGATCATAATAAATTGTGGATAACATTGAGAAGAATGGGAATTCCAGAACACTTAATATAATTGTAGTCATGAGGAACCTGTTCATTGTCCACAAGGCTGTCATTCAAACAGTAAAAGGGAACACTGTATGGTTTAAAACCAAAAAGGAGTGTGTCAGGGTTGTATCCTTTCACCATACTTATTCAATCTGTATGCTGAGAAAATAATCTGAGAAGCTGGACTATATGAAGAAGAACATGGCATCAGGATTAGAGGAAGAATCATTACCAACCTGCAATACGCTGATGACACAACTTTGCTTGCTGAAAGTAAGGCTGACTTGAAGTACTACTTATTGAAGAAGATTGAAAACTACAGTTAGCAGTATGTATTACATCTCAATATAAAGATAACAAAAATACTCACAACTGGACCTATATGAAGAATTACAATAAATGGAGAAAAAATTGAAATTGTCAAAGACTTCACATTACTTGGTTCTACAATCGATGTCAATGGAAGCAGCAGTCAGGACATCAGATGATGTATAGCTCTGGGTCAATTGGCTGCAAAGGATGTCTTTCAAGTGCTGAAGAGCAAAGATGTCTCCTTGAGGACTAAGGTGCACCTGACACAAGCCATTGTATTTTAAATTGCCTCATATGCATGTGAGAGTTGGATAATGAACAAGGAAAACCGAAGAAGAGTTGATGCTTTTGAACTGTGGTGTTGGCAAAGAATGCTGAAAGTACTATGGACTGCTAAAAGAACTAACATGTCTGTCCTGGTGTGAGGCCACTCATTTTGTATTAATGCCCTCCAGGTAGTTATTCTTTAACCAGGAGCCATTAGTGTTGGGGATTCCAGCACATTCCCCACGCCTCAAGGCTTTACCTCACAGAGCCCTGAAACCCCCTCCCCTCCTTTTCTACCCCTTACCAACAACCAATCATTTGTACATCTTTGCTTTTGTGTTACTCCACCCTGTATTTTTCCTATAAAAATGTAATTGTAGGAGAGCACCTGGGGACTTTTGCCCAAACTGCTGCATTGGTATGAGTGGAGACCCTAGCTCGAGCTAGCTAATAAACTTTCCTTTTGCTTTTGCATTATCGTGTCAGTGGTAGCTTCCTTGCGTTGACACTCCTTTCAAGACCTGACTCCAACACTGGAAGAAGTGCAACCAGAATGCTTCTTGGAGGTGAGACTGGCCAGACTTCTTCTCACATATTTTGGTCATGTTTTCAGAAGTGGCCATTCTCTGGAGAAGGATATTATGCTTGGTAAGTTGGAGGGTCGATGAAAGAGGGAAAGCCCTCAACAAGGTGGATTGACATGGTGGCTGAAGTGATGGGCTCAAGTGTATCAAGAATCGTGGAGCTGGCTTAGGACTGGGTGGTGTTTCATTCTGCTTTGCATAGGGTCGCTATGAGTCAGAGATGACTTGATGGCACTTAACAACAACACAACAGGAATGGGAGGGGAGGGAAGGGGAGGGAATTCAGCCCCCTCACCAAAAAAGCACTGATCCATGTCATTTTAGTTTTTTGTATTTCACTGTGCATAAATTATATTTCAATAAAACATATTTTTAAAAATTACATAAGATGTAGTATAGTAATATTTATAGTAAGACCTACTGAAAATGTATATTGTAAACCACAGGGATGAAATACAAATAATTTTAAAAGATAAAAGTTACTATTGTTACTAGTTGTCATGTTGGTTCTGACTCATAAGAACTCCATGTGTGCAGAATAGATATGCACACTGGTTTCTCAAGGCTATGACTTTTCAGAAACAAATTGCCAGGCCTTACTTCTGAGGTATATCTGTGTGGATTTGCATTGCTGGTGTTTTGCTTAGAAGTCCAGCACAGTCTCAGATATATAGTCTCAGATATATAACCATAGTTAGATGGCTTTAACAAACAGAAATTTATTCTCCCAGTTAAGGAGGCTAGAATTTCAAATTCAGGGTGCCCGCTCTGCAGGATGATTTTCTCTTTTGGTCAGCTCTGAATGTCCTGGTATCTTTGAACTTCTGTTCCAGGGAGATCTTTACATGGCTTGGCATCTCTCTTGCCTAATCTCAGCCATTGAGTCAATTCATTTCATTGAGGGTCTTCCTCCTTTTATTCTGACCCTCTACTTTACCAAGCATTATATCTTCATCAAGGGAATGGTCCGTTCTGACAACATTACCAAAGTAGGTGAGGCAAAGTCTGGCCATTTTTGCTTCTAAGGAGCATTCTGGCTGCATTTCTTCCAGGACAGATTTGATTTTTCTTCTGGCAGTCCATGGTATTTTCAGTATTCTTTACCAACGCTACAGTTCAAAGGCATCACTCTTGTTTAGCCTTCCTTATTCATTATCTAGTTTTCACTTGCATATGAGGCAATTGAAAATACAATTGCTTGGGTTAGGCACTGTGGCAGTTAAGTTGGGTGTCAACATGGTTTGGACTGGTTTTGAATGGCTGGGCAGCTGGATGTAGTTACTATTTATGATAAGACTAGTAATCATCTCAATGGAGAATCTACTGGAGAAGCCGAACAGTTGGCTTAGTGATGGGGTCTGCTTTCCAGTATGTAAGAAGACAACTTTGTGAAAGGTCTCTGATCTTTTTGGAACACTTGGACCATGCAAGTAACTGAGTCTTCACCTCAATGGCCTGCCATGTTGACTGTTGATCTTGGAACTTAATAGACTTGGATTAGTGGCCTGTCATGTTGCTTAATAGTTTGGGGACTGTTTCATTTTATTTGTTGACCATGGATTTGTCAGCCTCAGCAGGCAGGAGCTGCCTGAGCTAAGAGATTCCTCCAGCTTCAGTGGGCCAGGAACAACAGCCAGAGCTGAAGCCCAAGGTTGAGGAGCTTTCTCACCCAGCTCTTAGAGCTGGCACTTGAACTTGGACTTCTAGCCTCCAAAACTGTAAGAGAATAAACTCCTATATGTTAAAGCCACCCATGTGTGGTATTTTTCTGTTACAGTAGCACAAGAAGGCCAAAAAAAGTGCATCTTACTCTTCAAAGTGACATCTATGTTCTTCAACATTATAGAAAGGTCCCTTGCAGTTGATTTGCCCAGAGCAACAGTACATCTGATTTCTTGACTGCTGCTTCCATTGATGTTGATTGTGGATCCAAGTAAAATGAAACCCCTGACAACTTTAACAGTTTCTCCATTTACTGTGATGTTTCTTATTTATCCTTTTGTGAGGATTTTTGTTTTCTTTATGTTGAGGTATAATCCATGCTGAAGACTATAATCTTGGTCTTCATTTGTAAGACCTTCAAGTCATATTCATTTTCAGAAAACAAGGTTATGTCATCTATATATGACAGGATGTTAATGAGCCTTCCTCCAATCCACATGTTGCATTCTTCATATAGTCCAGCTTCTTAAATTATTTGCTCAGCATACAGAGTGAATAAATATGGTGAAAAAATACAACCCTGATGCACACCCTTTCTGATTTTAGATCATGCATTATCCGCTTGTTCTGTTCATATGACAGCCTCTTGGCCTATGTACAGGATCCTACTGAGCACAATTAATTGTTCTGCAATTCCTTTTCTTCACAATATTACCCATAATTTGCTATGATCCACAAAGTTGAATGCCTTCACATAGTCAATAAAGCACAGGTAAACATCTTTCTCGTATTCTTTGCAGCCAAAATCCATCTGACATCA